>NC_137611.1:3030314-3150314 GCF_963280865.1 Gymnoscopelus braueri
GTAAAAGTACTAAAATGTTTGAAAATAGCAGATCTACAAGCTCACAACGTTGTGAGCTTGTAGATCGGCTATTTACAAATAGCCTAGGTATAAATTAGGGCTAAAGTGGTTAATGTGTGTTTTATAATGTAATAGTTTATATCTGCAAAGTAACTAATAACTAAAGTTTTCAAATAATTGTAGTGGAGTAAAAGTACAATATTTTCCTCTGAGATGTAATGGAGTAGAAGTAAAAGTATTGGAAATTGGATACGCTCAAGTAAAGTACAAATACCTCAAAATTGTAGTTAAGTACAGTAAGTACATGTACTTAGTTACTTTCCACCACTGGGAGTGACCAGACCAGTGGAAAAAGTACAACATTGTTTTACTTAAGTAAAAGCGTAGCTGTATTTGCCAGAGAGAGAGAGAGAGAGAGAGGGCATGCAGGTCAAGGTTGGTTGACTCTCCAGTAAAGCAGGGGTTTGTCAGAGCGTGTCAGAGTCGCCTCGCTGAGGGTCTGCTGCTTGGAATGTGTGAGCTTTGTGCTTTATCTCAGGACCAGCAGTGATGGAAGAAGTACAACAATGTTTTACTTAACACATCGGGTGCCAAACAGAACACGGTCTGAACCGTGTTTGCACAGAGTAGCTCTTTGGTGCCGAACACGGTCTGAACCGTGTTTTCAGTCGCTTTTGTTTTTTTCGTTTTTTTCCATACGGGAGGGGCTGGAGCAGCTCTGGAATCACCCACAGTGATTCTGAGAAGGAAGGGCCTTATAGATCACCGTGCCAAAAAACATGGCTCCCCATCCGCTTCCTTCTCTAAAACCCCTATAACTCCAAAACTTTTTACGTTGGGGAAAACGACTCGTATTGTATGCACGATCGCAGCGCCATTGTGACCCGCGTTAGCCAGGACCATCGTGCAAAATGCACGCATGCTTGGTTTCACATGGAATGCACGTCATGGAGTCTACAGCTTAAACAGCGCCGCGCAGCTCAACGGTGAGATTTCTGGCACCGAACGTAATCTGTTATTATACAATTATGAGTAAGTAAAAGTATCAATGATGCAATGTACAAATACTCTGTTACAAGTAAAAGTCCGGAATTCAAAATGTATAAAAAAATGTAAGTATTGGTACAGTATGAAAATGTACTTAAAGTACCAAAAGTAGAAAGTACTCATTATGCAGAATTTCCCATTTCACAAGTTTTCAAATGTAAAAAAATTATAAAAATCCTTTGAAAATAGCAAATTTACAAGCTCACAATGTGTCGCATCGCGAATGGCCGAAATGTACATAGGGCTGAAGTGATTAATGAACGTTTTGTAATAATAATAATAATCTACAAAGTAACCAGTAACTAAAGTTTTCAAAATAATTATAGGCGAGTAAAAAGTACAATATTTTCCTCTGAGATGGAGTAGAAGTAAAATAATTGAAAATCGGAAACACTCCAGTAAAGTGGAAAAAAAAATCATCAAAAGTGTACTTTATAAGTCCAGTACTTGAGTAAATGTACTTAGTTACTTTCCACCACTGAGGAGGAGGGAGGTCATAGAGGTATATAGCTGGGGGGCAGTGGTGGAAAGTAACTAAGTATATTTACTTAAGTACTGTACTTAAGTACAATTTTGAGGTATTTGTACTTTACTTGAGTATTTCCAATTTCCAATACTTTCACTTCTACTCCACTACATTTCAGAGGCAAATATTGTACTTTTACTCCACTACAATTACTTGAAAACTTTAGTTACTAGTTACTTTTCAGATATAAACTATGATATTATAAAACATACATTAACCACTTTAGCCCTGTTTTATACCCAGGCTATTTGAAAATAGCCGATCTACAAGCTCACAACGCGTCGCATCGCGACGCGTTGTGAGCTTGTAGATCTGCTATTTTCAAATATTTAGTACTTTTACTTTTGGTACTTTAAGTACATTTTGATGCCAATACTTTTGTACTTTTACTCAAGTAAAATTTTGATTCTGGACTTTTACTTGTAACAGAGTACTTTTATATTGCAGTATTGGTACTTTTACTTAAGTAAAGAATTCGAGTACTTTTTCCACCACTGCTGGGGGGCTACAGTAGGTTGTCTAGGGGTCTCGTAGGTGGCAGAGTAGTATCTAGAAATCAATTGTGTGTTTGACGGGATGCCGAGCCCTTTGCCTGACCCCTCCATCCCTACAGGTGATTTATATTTAAACACTGCTGGAGAGAAGAGGAGGGGGAAAAAACTCCCTTTCTTTCACACAGGTGTCGTTTCTCTGTAACGAAGCTGTGGAACATAATTAACCCTTTAAGACCGGGAACGCATCATGTGTGTCATTTGTTTTGGTTTCTTTGGGCTATTTGAAAATAGCAGATCTACAAGCTCATAGCGCGGCACCGAGTGCCGCGCTATGAGCTTGTAGATCTGCTATTTAAAAAAAAGAAATCATGAATATGTGTCAAATCTTTGAATATATATATATATATCTTTTTAAAGCGAATTTGTTTTACTCAAATCTTTGCTTCTTGGGGTCCCTGGAACAAAACACTTTGAGATGGGGGTCTGCGGCCAAATACATATCATTGTGGGGGTCCTTGACATGAAAAAGTTTGAGAACCACTGATTATAGAAACATACGTTTTTCAAAATAACTTTTAGGATTTAGAAGATATTTTGTAGAATCCCCACTCACGCTATGAACTTGTAGATCTGCTATTTTTGAATAGCCCAAAAACATCAAAAAATGACACAGAGATGCGTTGCCGGTCTGAATGGGTTAAATTTGCACACATAATGAGGGGCAGATTCTAATTTGGGAAGATTAGGTTCTAGCATTCTCTCTCTCTCTCTCTCTCTCTCTCCGCCCGTCGGGCTGCTAGCTTCTTTTCTTTCTTTCATCAATAATAATGGACGCTTCGCTAAAGAGCTTCTTCTCTCACACTAGTCAAAATCCTCAGCGCTCATTTAAGGGCGCGGTCCCACCAAAACATGGTTGGCTGCTGTTAAACTCAGTTTGTGTGCGGCCGTCAGTATTTTGCAGCCAGCGCATTCTGTAAGTGACCTCTGTCATTTTAGATTGTAAACCACATTAACCATTGTTTTATCAAAAATCCCCAAAATAGCAGATCTACAACTCATATCGTGATGCTTGTGGATCAGATCTTTTTGCTACCTTTGTGTGACACATGTAGTACTGTATGACAAACATTTTGATATGGAATATGGAGGAGTTTCTGCCCGACAGCAAAGATTTATAACATTAAAGGACGACTTCACCCATTTTCAACCTATCTTCATATAATTGGTCCTCACTAACGCTCATGATAAAATGGTATAGTTTTTTTCTACTCACTCTGTGTCTCATAGGAGGGCTGTGGACAGTTCAGAAACCTGTCTACCAGTGACATCATCGTTACGCAGATTATTTTTTTCAAACCATATTAAAGAAAAACTATCCGATTTGTATTAACGTGACAACAATGGCTTCTATTATAACATGCTAACTTTCTAGGAATAGAAAGCCTGCAGAAAGCCTGTTTCTATTAGCTTGGATTTTCCATCGATGATGTCACTGGTAGGCGGGTTTCTGAACTGTCCACAGCCCTCCTCTGAGACACAGACCGAGTAGACACGAATGGTACCATGTTATCATGAGTATTAGCGAGGACCAATAATAATAATAATAATATGAAGATAGGTTGAAAATGGGTGAAGTCGTCCTTTAAGTTTGTTTTTTTAAAATTACAAAAATAGCAGATCTACAACCTCATAATCCTGATGCTTGTAGATCAGATACTTTTCGCTACTTTTGTGTGACACATACTGTAGTATGACGAAAAATGAAATATGGAGTTGGTTTCTGCCACGACAGCAACGTTTTATAACATTAACAGTGTACAGATGGAACCAAAATGCCATCTGGTTCCATGTGTAGCTACACACTGAGTCAAATTTACACTTTTTCTATTTTACAGCGCACACAGCGAAAAGTACTACTGTAGCTGCCAGAGAGAGAGAGAGAGAGGGCACGCATGACGTCAAGGTTGGTTGACTCTCCAGTAAACCAGAGGTTTGTCCGAGCGTGTCAGAGTCGCCTCACCGAGGCTGAGGGTCTGCTGCTCGGAATGTGTGAGCTTTGTGCTTTATCTCAGGACCAGCAGTGATGGAAGAAGTACAACCATGTTTTTATTTAAGTAAAAGTATCAATACCACAATGTGAAAAATACTCTGTTACAAGTAATTGTTCGGGATTAAAAATGTACTTAAGTAAAAGTACAAAAGTATTGGCATCAAAGTAAAGTACTAAAAGGAAAAGTACTCATTGTGCAGAATGTCCCATATCAAGTTTTCAAAATGTATACAAGTCTTTTTGAAAATAGCTCACAATGGGTCGCTTTGCGACCCATGAGCTTGTAGATCGGCTTTTTTCAAATAGCTTAAGTATAGTATATGAGGCTGAAGTGGTTAATTTATGTTTTTTAATAATAATCTAAACCTTATCTAACTTAATTTAGTAACTAAAGTTTTCAAATAATTGTAGTGGAGTAAAAGTACATTATTTGCCTCTGAGATGTAGTGGAGTAGAAGTATAAAGTATTGAGGGTAGGAAATCCAGTAAGGAAAGTATAGGAAGTAGGAAATCCTGTAAAGTAAGAAAATACCTCACAAGTGTACTTAAGTACAGTACTTGAGTAAATGTACTCTGCCACTTTCCACAACTGTGAATGAGTGCACTTAGTGGTTATCTCAGGACCATGAACCACCCAGGCTCTCCTCCCTCCCAGGGTTTCATCAAAACACGCTGCCAGGCCAACGCTGCTGGTACAGTGCCTGCATACGTCTGCAGCCAGAGGACGTCTGGTCCTCTGGCTGCAGAGACACCCATGTACCTGTCAAACTACTTCACAAACATCAATGAAGTCACACATAATCACAACACCAGAGGGAGCTCCACGGATCACGTTCTTTTTTTTTTTTACTTTTAAATGTTTTATCCCGCGATTTTTGTAACCCATTTTTTTCACCCGGTGCCAATTTCCTAAGTGATCCTGGGCGCTACACCAGCCCTACACCAGTACTACACCAGTCCCCCACAGTAGGGAGGCCAGGGCCGAGCTCATGCTTCCTTCAGGCATGAGAGCCAACTGACCTTCTTGTCACCTGACAGGGGGGAGTTTCCCTGGTTGGGCGTAGCGCGTGGAAGGAACACGTTATTCCAACCAGTTCCCTTCCCCTCTATCAGGCGCCCCGGCTGTCATGGGGGAGGCGGTATAGCGACCAGGATTACTACATGTTTTTGTGAGGGTATTAACTACCCTAGGAGACACGGGGAGAACATGCAAACTCCACACAGAGTAGGCCCTTTCGCCAACCCCACCTAGGGTATGGGCGCTGATGACGCGGAGGAGAAGACACGCTCCACGGATCACGTTCAACCCAGATTTGGCTCAAACAAGGGGTTAAACTCGTTCTCTCTACCCTTCTAAACCGCTCTATAAGAACACTTACATGTGGCTGCAATTGGAAACTGGCCCCTGTAAAAGTCAAAGCCAAGCCTCCCCTCCCCCCTCAAAGTGTTTACTGTACATATTTGTACTTTAGTTTTCCAACTGTTTTATATGATGTTTTGCATAGTAGTGTATTTTTGTCTGTCATTACATGTTTTGATGAATTGAGTACAAAGGACCCCAATGGAAACGAGCCATAGTGCTTTCTTGGGTTTCAAATCCTGTTAGCTGACCTTGTATTGAACTGGACTTTCATCTGCTTTTTTTTTGGCAAACTGCTAATAAAGTATTCAAGCAATCAATCAGCTCTTCCATCTGTGGAGGCTTGTCTGCCGGTTCACAGTCTAGTTCACATTGCTCCAGTCTCCAACACCTTGCTCCGTCCTTGTGATGTCTGCCTTTAACGGCTTCCTCTCTGAGTCTCAAAGTGTCTGCATTTTGCCAAGTAAAAGCCAAAGTGCAGTAACTAACTGCGTTTTTGGACACACTGACTTATTTGTGTATCCCAAACATCAAATAATCCTTCGTGATTTTGGGGGATAAACGATTACCTCAAGAACGGATATACAATTAGTGTAATATCAGTTATATGCCGATAACCCACTTGTTTGACTAATTGAAACACGTTTAAACCCTCTTATCAGTTAGATTATTTGCGTAGTTACTGCACTTTTGCTTTGTAGGGCAGAGTATGATCAAATAATATCTCATATTAATGGTCAAATAATTTCCTTAATGCCAAGAAGGGATACGTGCGCAGTTACTCGTCTCATAAACGTTGCTGCTCCTGCTAGTCTAAAAATACTAGTCGGTTTGTATTAATTGCATTGCTAAACATGCCTTTGTTCTGTGAAAAGACAGACTGTTTTAAAGTGAAACTCCCACCCACAGTCCTGGCTTGTCGATGCTGATCCTCCTACTTTCTGAAGCGATCAAAGGTTCTTTCTTTCACTGAGTCACATCGTTAAGTCTAAGATGGAAGCTTTGTAACTCAACTGGCTGCCTCCAAGCAGAACTTCAGGGGAATGTAAAGTACCTTCTTCTTCTCCAACAAAAAAACACACCAGCATGGAATGGCCGTCACAATTCATCGGGGGCGAGAATGCTTGCATTCAGCCAAGTTTAAATTTCATGTGAGAAATAGCATTTCCTCCACATCCTAATTGTTGACCGAAATTTCAGTTCATTTTTATGTTGACGAAACAACAATGCATTTGTTCACATGATTATTTTTATTTTTTTTAGGATAACCATGCTGCATGAGCATGGTTGCAAAATGCACTGATTTTGTGCAGCATTTCAAATACGGTGTGGTTATTCTAATGTTCTATCAAGCAGGTTAAATAGCTTTTATTAACTCACAATCTTTTTTTTATTTTTCTTCGGTTTTGTGTTAAAAAAAAAAACCTGTGAAATTACTTGCTGTGCACATCCCTAATTTTATACTTGATTTGTGAAAAATTGAGGTGTGAGGATTACTCTCATTGTCACTCTCTCATGCACTCACACACGGACACGCACCTGCGCGTGCACCACACGCACACACACACACACACACACACACACACACACACACACACACACACACACCGATTCAAACACTGAATCTCATTACGATAAACACTGAACAGAGTTAACATAAATTCCCTTACTCGTCTCAGTGACATGAATCCAGCAGAGTTGCAACCGAGTCTCAGAACAGAACAGCTCCTAGATTCCACCGTGTTAAAACGTCTGTTAGACTGCGTCAAAGAAGGAGGGTATACTTTCCATTGTCTTTAACCCCCCCCCCCACCAGCCTTGTTGTTTTCCTGACTGCATGAGAACACGTTTCAGGAGAACACAATGGGGATGACATTAAACCCTTTAAGACCTGAGGCGATTCTCAAAAAAACTGTTTTTTGAAAAAAATTAAAAATATATTTTTTTCACAATTTTTCAAATATAGCAGATCTACAAGCTCATAGCGCGGCACTCGGTGCCGCGCTATGAGCTTGTAGATCTGCTATTTTTGAATAGCCAAAGAAATCTAAAGTGACACAGATGCGTTCCAGGTCTTAATGGGTTAAGCTGCAGATGCAGAGGAGGCACTCACCTACACCTGTCAGCTCCTCAAAAGCCCCCACACTGTGTGTCTGTTAGTGAGGCTGGCAGGTCACATCCACCAGGTGTTCAATCATGTTGCGGAGGTGCTGTTCTACCTCGTTTGGTACGTCGTGCTTGATGATGCTTAGGCTGCAGATTTATCTGCACTTGGATGTTTTCTAACCACGAATAGGAGGAGGGGCGAGCGCAGGCCTCCAGTGTTGCCAGATTTTAGCGAGATAAATAATTATGAAAACAAGCCCAAAAGAGGCAACTAACACATGAGCACTTTTAAACCTACTGTCGGCTATTTGAAAATAGCAGATCTACAAGCTCACAACCAATGCGACACGTTGTGAGCTTGTAGGTCTGCTATTTTCTAAAGAATCTTGGGGGGGGAAAAGTTGTTGAAGTCCCTGGCACAACATGTTTTCAGATGGGGGGTCACGTGGACAATTACATATTCATTTGGGGGTCCTTAATTGACATGACAATGTTTCAGAACCACTGGTTCAAACAACATTAGAAAGCAAGCCCAAGTGAGCAACTATACACTTTAGAAACAAGCCCAAAAAAACAGCAACTCGCAACTACCAATATTTACGAGCGGCTTTAAAGAAAAACAAGCCCAAAGTCGCTTATAATAAGCGGACATGGCAACACTGTTGCCCTCCAATTTCCCCCCCCGCTGCCCAGGCGACAATGCCCTCATGTTAGGAAAACTTTTTGATTTGGATTATTATTACGAAACATACATGAACCACTTACCTTTATACATTTTGGCTATTTGAAAATAGCCGATCTACAAGCTCACAATGCGACGCATTGTGAGCTTTTAGATCTGCTATTTTCAAAAGATTTTAATACATTTTATACATTTGAAATCTAGTGAAATGGGACATTCTGTACAATGATACTTTCTACTTTTGGTACTTTAAGTACATTTTGATACCAATATTTTCGGACTTTTCCTTGTAACAGAGTATTTTTACATTGCAGTATTGATACTTTTACTTAAGTAAAGAAATTGAGTACTTTTTCCACCACTGAAAAGTAACAGTTTTGGACACAATGAGGTTTCCACCCGACAGAGACCACATCCTGGTGTTGTTCCAAATGCTTAATTACGTTTGTTAGGCTGACCGACCGTACAGCCGGAAATGTAGCATTCTGTTGTTGAATTTCTTGTTTTTCCGGATGAAAGAACAGGCCCTCCTCGTCTTCACCCCCTGATGATGTTTACATATTCTTTGAAGAAATAATTCTGTGGCTCTCGAAAGATTAGTAAATAAATGCTCAAGGCCGCGCCTTGATGTCGTCGTAATGGCTGATTTTGCAATTGGTTTCATGCTGAAAATAGCCGATCTGCAAGCTCACAACGCGTCGCGCTGCGACGCGTTGTGAGTTTGAAGATGTGCTATTTTCAGAGCGCAACACCCACGAGCAACCAAGCATAAAAAATGACTTGTCTTTTAGTTCTACTGGATCTCTTCTCCACTAGATCCCTCACTAACATTTTAGTCTAGTTTTTAATTGTTGACAATATTGTCAATATATTTAGTCTTAGTTTTAGTCATCATAGCTTAGTTTTTATTTCGGTTTCGTCAGTGAAAAAAGGTACTGTAGTCGACGAACATGTTTCGTCATAGTTTTAGTCGACGAAATCAACACAGCTATAGACTGTTCTGGAAAACTCTGGCAGTGAATGAGTTAATGGTCATGTGATGGCGGTGACAGCCCTACGTCAGCGTAGTGAGTCTCAATGCTTACGTTGATGTAATGACCTCGTGCTGAACCTCATCCTTCTTCATCTGTCTCTCCTTTGCTGACGTGAATGTAAATGATGCTTGACATTAAGGTTCCTCTCACAGAGAGGAAGCAACTATAGGGAACCAGGCCATTATGAGCACTTTAAACCTACATAATGTATACGTTGAAAATAGCAGATCTACAAGCTCACAGCGCATCGCGATGCGACGCGTTGTGAGCTTGTAGATCTCCTATTTTAAAAAAATATTAAAATAAAATGTGGAATATTTGGAAGATTTTTTGAAACATTCTAACACCAATCTAGTAATTTGGGGGTCCATGACATGTAAATATTTAAGAATCAATGGTTAAAATATATATTTTTTTAATTGTGAAGCAAGCCCAAATAAGCAACTAAGCACACAAAAAACGCAACCTACAACTACCAACATTTACAAGCAACTTCACAGAAAAATAAGCCCAAAGTCGCTTATAATAAGCAGACATGGCAACACTGGTTTCTGTATCGACAGGATCACTTACGTTGTGCTCTTTAGATAGCTCAATAAACGTATACAGTGAACTCATCGAAAAGCAACACAGCAGATAACAATGTGTGATATGTCTTCTATTATTTTCATGGGCCGAGTATTTCACAAAGGTCGCAGTCGTTCAGAAAGCTTTGTTCTAAGCTGGTCCACCTGGCCCTTATTGACTCCCAAGTATTCCACGGCTAGAACAGCAAAATGACGTAGATGCCCGTACCTTCTTTTTATATACCTTGGAAAGTTCCAGGAAGTGAGGTACCAGTAACAGCTATAAAAGTAAAAGTACAGGAAGTGAGGCGGCCACAGGTTCCATTTTAGGTATATTGAAAAATAGTGTTTGGTGGTGTTTGAGAAAGAGACTCTTGTAAGCCCATACTAAAGATACTAAAAACTACCCATACTAAAAAGAACCAGGAATTGATTAAAAAACACTTCTGGGTCCGGAGAACTTTGGGATCTGGAAGAAGAGAAGTTTGGCAGAGGAACATTTCTGGGGGTTTACAGTATATATCTGAAATGTATTCAGAGCTTTTGGACGAGGGAACCTCCTGTGGCCTCCTGGCTTAAAGGTTGGGTGAGGAATATATTGTTTCCCCTTTTTTATGCGATGCATTGTCTTTTTATTTGCTGACTTTGTGGATTACTGTACTTGATTTTTGATTTGATCTGCAATTTTTGTTGGATTACCTTTTGGAAACTATAGCCTACTCATTGGAGACATTTAAAAGAACTTTGCGTTGAGGGACTAAATATCAGAGTTTGATCATTTTCATTTGTATATTGAAGTGTACTGATTGTTTCATTGAATTGAATTCATATGTTTTGCTGGATTAAGATCGGGTCAGATACAATACTGCAATTTAATTTCAAAAGCAACAGTTTTGTGTTTTCCTTTTGGTCTGCAATACAGTTTGGATACAGTATAAATAATGACTGACGCAGGTACAGGACCTTCATTTCTTTAATAAAACATACAATTTTATGGTTCTGATTGCTATAAGGCTCCATGATAGCCGATCTATAACACGTGTGAGCTTATAGATCGGCTACGTTTGGTCCATAAAATTGGGTATAAATCAGTCATTACACTCCCACGAGGGAAATAATCTAACCCCCCCCCCCCCCCATCTGTCATGGTGGGTCTTCTCACACAGTAATGATTACTAGTACTCAAATGTTTTACTTAAGTAAAAATATCAATACTGCAATGTAGTATAGAGTACTCCGTTGCAAGTAAAAGTTCGGAATTCAAAATTTACTTGAGTAAAAGTACACAAGTATTGGTATCAAAATGTAGCCTACTTAAAGTACCAAAAGTAGACAGTACTCATTATAAAGGATGTCCCATTTCACAAGTTTTCAAATGTATGAAGTGTCCAAAAATCTTTGAAATAGCAGATCTACAAGCTCACAATGCGTCGCATTGTGAGCTTGTAGATCTGCTATTTTCAAATGGCCAAAATGTATAGGGCTGAAGTGGTTAGTGTGTTTTGTATTAATAATCAAAATCTACAAAGTAACTAGTAACTAAAGTGCAACATTTGCCTCTAAGATGTAGTGGAGTAAATTGGAAATACTCAAGTAGTAGTACAAATACCTCAAAATTGTACTTAAGTGCAGCACTTGAGTAAATTTACTTAGTTACTTTACACCACTGCTTAGGCGGCAAGTTGAACTAATCCAAGCTCTCCTGATTCATTAGCCTTTTACTATCCAACATAACCTCAATGGTGCTTATATATGCCAACATTATTATACATACAGTACTAACTACACTATGCTGACTGAAACGCATTGATTGTCGCCCATGGGAACACTTTAAATATTGTTGTTTTACCAACAGGGGGGGGGCAAACATCGATTTCCAGAGGAGCAATCTGCAGTAAAACCCGGGTCATCGGGGAGCGTTTCCTGGGTATAAGGATCTGCTGACAAAGCTCCCGCTAGAAATAGCTTGTGACTGGCTCTACACTGTAGCCATTGAGACTGCATGAGGCTATCATTTTACAATAATGCTGAATGTGTATCTCTCACAAAATGTTAATGACATCGCTGCTATGTTTTTAACTCGTTAAGACCGGGAAAGCATATCTGTGTCATTTTTATTTTTTTATTTTGACTATTCAAAAGTGCCGCGCTACGAGCTTGTAGATCTGCTATTTTCGAAAAATCGTGAAAATGTGTGCAAATCTTCAAAGTCTGTCATTTTAGATTTGAGCTAAAAGAGCATTATTTTATACTTTGGCTATTCAAAAATAGCAGATCTACAAGCGCGTAGTGCGGCACCGAGTGCCACGCTACAAGCTTATAGATCTGCTATTTTTGAACAATCTTGAAACTTTGTGTAAATCTTTGACTATATATTTTATAGTGAACATTTTAAACTCAAATCTTTGCTTCTGGGGGGTCCCTGGAACAACATTTTTTGAGGTGGGGGTCCACGGCCAAATTCATATAATTTTTGGCTGGTCGTTGACATAAAAAAGTTTGAGAACCACTGATATTATAGCAACATACATTTAAAAAAAAAATTAGCTGTTTAGAAGACATTTATAGAATCCCCCCAGAAGCAAAGATTCAAGTTAAAAATGTTCCCTTTAAAAAATATATATATTCAAAGATTTGCACACATTTTTGAGATTTTCTCAAAAATAGCAAATCTACAAGCTAACTTGTACTCTCTGTGCCGCGCTATGAACTTGTAGATCTGCTATTTTTGAATATAGCCAATGCATATAATATGGTTAAAGTGGTTACACAGATGCGATCCCAGTTTGAAAGGGTTAATGCTAGTCCCAGTATTGCACTTTTTGTAATGTCTCAGAGGGGAAATATTGCCTTTGGCAGTTATATCTACCAAATAAGAACAGGGAGGCAAATCAAAGAGAGTTAAGACCATGTATAGTGCTGTGAGGGTTTTAACAGGAAAAGGGAAGACCCAGCAAAAAGAGGAAATTAACAGGATCTACAAATGTTTGATCATTTGCCCTGCATCCAGTGTTGATTTTGACAGCACATTTTGACTTAGTTTTAATCATAGTCTTTTGAATAAAATTCCATTTAGTTTTAGTCATATTTTGGTCATCTGAAATGTTTTACTGTTAGTCTAGTTTTAGTCTAGTTTTAGTTGACTAAATATCATAAGATTATAGTCGACTAAATCTACAGTTGATTTAGTCGACTAAAATGTATTTTGGCGGTGCCTTGATGGCGTCATAATGGCTGATTTTACACTTGGTTGCATGCTGAAAATAGCAGATCTACAAGCTCACAACGCGTCGCAGTGCGACGCGTTGTGAGCTTGTACTGTAGATCTGCTATTTTCAGAGCGCAACACCCGAGCACAACCAAACATAAAACGACTTGTCTTTTAGTTCTACTGGATCTCTTCTCCTCTAGATCCCTCACTAACATTTTAGTCTAGTTTTTATTTGTTGACGAAATTGTCAATATTTTTCTTAGTTTTAGTCATCATAGCTTAGTTTTGATTTAGTTTTGATTTAGTTTTTGTCAGTGAAAAAAGATAGTCGATGAACATTTTTCGTTATAGTTTTAGTCGACGAAATCAACACTGCGCATCAAAATGTCACATCAAACACTGCAACAGTGTTTTTTTTATTTTTTATTTTTGTTGTTCAGATCTCCATGCTAATTTGTCACAGCGTTTTTGTGTTCAGCATGGCGTGTCATTTCTGTCACCTCTCATTAACCCATTAAGACCGGGAACGCATCTGTGTGTCATTTTTACATTTATTTGGCTATTCAAAAATAGCAGATCTACAAGCTCATAGCGCAGCAAACTTGTATGTCTGCTATTTTTGAACAGCCAAATAAATCAAAAAATGACACACCAGATGCGTTCCCGGTCTTAAAGGGTTAATGGCGTGTTCCTACGTCGGGGAGGTAGGAGAGTAATATTGTTTGGTTCATTCTTTTATCAGTTCCAATCTGTGTCTGGTTAATATAGCTGCACGGTGGTGACGAATACTAAAACAAGAGCCATGAATCACGGGGAGATTTGGACCATTTCAATATCGCCCAAACGCATTAGTCACAATTATGTCATGCGTGTCTCTACCCACCTACCGCTCCTCCTACACGATACGCCCACCAGAACAATTATTCGGGAACAATGCACTGCAGAAATAGGATTAAAACATTTCTACAATGCTAGTTAAAGGTGCTGCAAGTGATTTTGTTTGTTTAATAAGCTGTTAAATAGCTCTATATTCCGACAGTAATCATTGCTATAGAGAGTGTGTTTGTTCAGTAACAGGGGTCTCCATGTGTCTCTAGCCTTTTACGAAATATAAAATTCATTTTCAGCTCTGGACACCAATTTCGTTCAGCCGGGATACATGATACAGGAGGATAAACAAGAGAAATTGGCAGCGATGAGACACATTAATGAGCAGATACAAAATTGGAACTGGAACACTATCAAATTGAAGCTGATAAATGGGTGCTCTCTACCTAATTGGACGCAATTGGTGACCCACCTGAAAATGTGTTTTGATTTATTTCTAGTTTAGCAAAGGGTTGGAGAGAGAGAGAGACAGAGAGACCCCCCGTTACTGAACAAACACTCTATAGTAGTGGGTTTTCAACCAGTGGTCCTTGAGGGGGTTCCAGGTGGTCCCCCAGGTAATTGATGGAGAGTTGGTAACCAAATGAACCATTAAAAAGTAGATCTTTAACTCTTGAGAGTGTAAAATGAAACCAAATGGACCCTCACGGGTCCATTTGGTTTCATTTTACGCTCTCAATAGTTAAATTATTGTTAAACATCTGCATTACTTAATTTAAAAAAATAGTTATTTTGATCAACGTTGGCCTGTTATCTCTCCTATTATGGCACCACGTTAATACAGCATGGAATTGTGGACAGAATCTCATCCAACGACAACAGAATATCCTAAGTTTTGAGTCTAAATCTCATCAAATGGTGGTTCCGTGGCTCAAATGCCATATAAATAATGGTCCTTGATGTGAAAAGGGTTGAAAACCTCTGCTCTATAGCAATGATTACTGTGAGAATATAGAGCTTAAAGCAGCTCTGCGTTACTTTTTAAGTTTTTTTACCCCCCGTTACTGAACAAACACTCTATAGCAATGATTGCTATGGGAATATAGAGCTTAAATCAGCACTACTATACTATAGCATAGTATGTCCCACACAATTATAAAGTTACATGTTTAACACATTGAGTGCCAGTCGTGTATATCTACGCCTTGTCTTTTTGAGTTTGTCTTTTTTTTTTCTTTCTTTTTTTTAAGTTCACATTGCATTGTAGGCCTCGTTCGATACGACACATTTCATTGTAGCACCACCGGAAACGGAATTATCCGGGATCCGTTTTCTCCGATCCCACCCACTTCCATTCTAAAGCTGTCACCAAACCGCCATTTTCTCGGTTGTAGTTTTTCTCGTCGCTGATCGCTGTTTAACATAAACCGTTGTAACTACAAGATGGCGGAGCGGATTTTCATGCGGTCTTCACTGGTGGACTCAGACGGATCGCTTGTGTGTTTACAAAGAGTTGAATGCGCGATTATAACGTCCATATGTATATCATGCACAGTATAAGTATAACATGCACAGTATACATACATTGCTGCTATGCTCAGGCACCTTAGTTAGTTTTTTTTAGTTTTTTTTATTATCTCAGGTACTTTGTAAATATGTAGATAACTTGTCTGGCCTTCTGTTGCTCTCTTGTTTTGATCTCCTTCCCACTTGCCCCCCACCCCCTCTTCTTCTCCCCCCCCCCCTTCTTTCTATGGAAACTAACGTTGCGATGGGAACGATGTACAAAAACGAATTTCACCCACTTTTTTACCTTGTAAACCTGTGATGTGACAATAAAACTGATTCTGATTCTGATTTAACTTTGTCTGTGGCGACGTGAAGAAAACAAAAAAACAACGATAAAACGCTGGCACTGGTGAGTACATTATGAGATTAAACTCTGGCGTGGAATGTGTTAAGCAATAACACTAAACCTATAACACTAACAATGACTGTATTACTACATAGGATTGGGGAGACAATGAGTTTCATCCTAGCATTTCCCAAGGCACCAAGGCAGAGCTGCGGATGCCAGGGAGACATAAAACCCATTTAAACAAATGTCCTGATAGTGTTTGTAGTTCTTCAGCCCATCACAGTTACCCAGAGCAGTGCTCCTGGCACCATGCCACTAGTGCCTATTGATTCTCAACCCGGTGTTGCCACATTTTGTGAGAGAAATAAGCAACCAGGTCTATGAAAACAAGCCCAAAACATTAGCACTTTAACCCATTGATACCTGGAACGCATCTGTGTCACTTTAGATTTCTTTAGGCTATTCAAAAATAGCAGATATACAAGCTCATAGCGCGGCACCGAGTGCCGCGCTACGAGCTTGTAGATCTGCTATTTTTGAAAAATCGTGATTTTTTTTTTTAAAATATTTTTTCCGAAAAATTGTTGGGATTTTGAATTTTTTAGACGCGGCCTCAGGTCTTAATGGGTTAAACCTACTGTATATGCATGTGCTATTTGAAAATAGCCGATCTAAGGTCACAATGCTTCACCAAGTAGGCCTACATATCAATTTAACATGGAGCTGCCCACTCCTCCTAAGTGCCCACTCCTCCTGTATCCGTTTTTAGTCTCAGATGTCAAGATTAGTGTATTATTATAAAGGTCTTCACTTGTTTGAGTGGTGAAGAGTCTGCTCCCACACTGTGTTGGTGCTTTGGCTGAAATAGACCCACAGCTCGTTATCCGAGGTGACCTTTTCAACACAACTTACTGCTCATCATTTACAATGCTAATTGGGAGGAAGGTTTCGTGGCTATTTTTGTTATTACATTATCATCACGCTAGACACACACACACTCTGCCCTGACGCCCTCTCCTCTGTGGAAGAGTTGCTGCACTCACTGGCAAACAATACGTAGGCAAGTCTATTTCAGCCGGGCCCTTGATATAGTGCCCTCTTATTTGAACTGGAATTTAATTCAGTCCTCTGAAAATGAATCAAATATTGTGGAAAAAATGTGAAAGCCATCTAAGCCTTCTAATGGTGAAGGACTATTTCCTGCTGGACTTGACTTCCAATTAGACGTACGGGCCGGCAGAGAGAGAGAGAGAGAGAGAGAAGTACTAATGATAATTAAATATGAATTCATATTAATTAATTAATTCATATTAATTAAATTATGGTAATTAAATATAGTATTTACACCATTAGGGAAAACAAATAGCAGAATGGGACAGAATGAGTGCCTTCCTGTAGCCCTGTCTCTGTTTGGTGTGTTATAAAGCTTTCTGTCCTGTTATTCAGATTTGATTTGAATGAACTTATACCACCTTACAGTAAAGCTCTATCTAATACTTGGTATGATGATCATCTCTATTTTGGACATGTCATTAAAGGTGCTAATTTTGTGTAAGATAGAGCTTACTAATAAAGTCACAAATTAATATTTAATGGTTAAATATTAATTTAAAAAATAATTTAAAAAAAGAATCGTAAAGTGTGACCAATAGAATTAACTGATCCATCTGTCTGTCTACATACATCACGAGAATCACGGTTTACTTATCTATATCCATAATAATACATTTTTCATTGTATTGTATCGTATGAATGAACCAATATCGTCCATGTATCGTATCGTCAACCATGTATCGTGATGTGTATCGTATCGCTGTTAAAATGTATCGTTACACCACTATAGGTAAGTAGGTACATAGGTATGCACACACGCACGCACAAGATTTCCACCCAACATTAAGGATGAGTTTGTCACTGTTGAGCAGTTTTCCAACTCTAGCTATTTCATATATAACATAGTTCTGTAATACAATACAGTCTGGCATCACTGCCACGCCTGCGGGGGTTTACAATGTTTCAACAGGAGGAATTCTACTGAAATAATGGAGCCGGGAAAAAAAGCAGTCTTTTCGGTGCACAGATGTTTAGAAAAGTTATGATACTGTCGCACCTGTTATCTGACGTCTGTGTTTGAGATTCGGGTTCTATTTTTTACCCGATGCGATACTTCAGTAGAATACAAATGGTAGCAGTTCTTACGGCATAGAGAGGAGAGGTGTCTGGGTTGTGGTGTTAAAGCTGACTCATCCTTTCTATTCATATTCTAACAATTCACTGCTCAAAGAGTGAAGATCGCAACATTCAGCCCCCAGGTGCAATCTTTACATGTCTCTCTTTATTCCGTCTCACCGTAAAACAAGCTATGCGTGCTATGCATGCTATGCATGCATAGCATGCATAGCACGCTTGAGCACACGCTCTCATACTAAGACACAGATCATCTTAACTAGGGGTGCGTGTATCACGCGTGACGCTGAGGAAGGCTTGACGCCGAAACGTGTCTGTGCCAGTTCACCCTGCCACTAGGGCATTCACCGAATAGTCGAATATTCGAATATTCGAATATTAAAGTCACTATTCAACGTTTTAAAATGGCGTCGACTATTCGGCATTTTTTTAAAATTATTTTTGGGGGGATTATTTTATGGTTTACAGCTTGGATAGATAGGCAGTCAGAAGAATGAGTTGTCACTGCCCTCTCGTGGATGAATTTGTTAATGCTCTATACTGACGTCATGTGTCACCTGACTCACCTAACCATTGGAACAAACGCATCACAAACAAACAGCGACAAAGAAAAACATGGAGCAGGAAAAAGAGCCGGAGAAAGAGGCAGAGAAAAATGCGACTGACACTGCTAAAAATTTAACATCAAAAGCGTGGAAATACTTTACAAGAGAAGGTAACACTGTGACCTGCAAAATATGTAAGGTCAAGCTAAAATATCACAGCAGTACCACCACCATGCTCAACCACTTGACCAAGCACCCGTCGTCGGCGCCAAGCACAAGCAGCCACCGCAGCGACAATGCGAGCCGAAAATAAAAGTGTCAACAAAGGCAGACCACAATCGGAGAATTCTCCAAACATCCCATCACCGACAGCAGAAAAAAGAAAATAACAAGTCTGTTAGTCAACTTCATTGTTAAGGATACAAGACCACTGGCTGCAGTGTCGGGAAGGGGCTTTAAGGACATCATCAAATTCTTTGAACCAGGCTACGTTATCCCCTCACATGCTACAATATGGAAAACCATCAACCTCCACTATGATGAACTGCGAGCGCAATTAGAAGCTGAATTGAAAGATCCGACTGTTTCACTCACCACAGACCTCTGGACGTCTCCCACCATGGAGCCATATATCACCGTGACAGCGCATTATCTCACCAACGACTGGGAGATGCATGCAAAGGTCCTCACTACCTGCTTAATGCCAGAGAGGCATACGGCTGTCAACATAGCCAAAAGGATGACGGCTACAATCAAAGAGTGGGGCCTGAAGGTCTACTGCGTTGTACACGATAATGCCAGCAGCATGAACCTAGCGATGAGTTTGTGTGCGGAGATCCCGGAAGATCTTTGCTGCACTGGCCATACATTACAGTTGGCAGTTAAGGCAGGGTTGGATTTACCCGAAGTAGCCAGAACCATCGATGCGGCCAGGCGAGTGGTTAGTCATTTCCGCCACTCTGCTAAAGCAACATGTGCACTGAAGAAACGACAAACCCAGTTCGCCGTAAAAAAGAACAGGCTCCAAAATGACTGTGCCACGCGTTGGAATTCAACCTTCACAATGCTGGAGCGACTTAACGAGCAGCGCATCCCTGTCCAAGCCGTACTGGAAGACGAGACAGTCACCAAACCCACCGTGAGAAGAAACCTCCAAATGAGAGCCTCACAATGGGAGCTGATCCAGCAGCTACTGCCCGTGCTTAGCCCCCTTGCAAAGGCAACTACCATCATGTGTGGGGAATTGCATGTTGGACTCTCATTTATTTATCCTGTTATCCTCAACCTACTGGCTGATGGTCCCGATGGGTTGTTAAGAGTTGATGAGTCTGATTTAGCAGCAGCCCGCAACTTTAAGAAAACTGTGCAAACACAGCTGAGAACCAGATTCAAGTTGGACACACAAGACTACGACTTGGCGGGCTCGATTCCTATCATCGCCTGTATACTGGATCCGAGGTTCAAAGATCTCTGCTTCCTCCCAGAGAACACCAGACTGCGGGTTAAACGCACCCTGATTCAACTACTGCAAGATGAGGAGTCTGACCAGACTGCAGATACAGCAGGTAAATGTATTTTATTGTATTTATTATGAATGTATTATATGCTAAATGCAAAATTGGATGTATAAACTGTCATTCACTGAAACGTGGAACATACACTCAATCGGTATTCTGACTTATTTATTCCACAGACGCCCCTGAAGATACCGCCGTGGACAGCGAGACGGAGGAGACGGAGGAGACGGAGGAGACGGGGGAGACGGGGGAGACGGGGGAGCCAGAGGGGAAAAAAACGCGACTCGAAAGTGATTATGAGGAGCTGTTTGGGCCTCACTATGCCAGCAAAAAAGCAACGAGTGTAAACAGCACTTGCACAGAGGAGGTACAGGATTATCTCCAGATCACCCGCATTCCCACAACGAGCAGCCCTCTGAAGTGGTGGGCGCACTATGAGAAGGAGTTCCCTCGTTTGGCCAAGCTGGCCAAAACCTACCTGGCTGTCCCAGCCACCAGTACCCCGAGTGAAAGGGTGTTTTCACTCGCTGGGAACACGATTACCAGGCAGCGATCAAGCTTACACCCAGCTCACGTGGATATCCTTATCTTCTTGAATGCCAACAGTCGGGAGCACAAGTCTACGACCATAATAAACGAGGAGGACTTTGTCGACAGCGAGTAGTCTAGAAGACGATGTTACAGTAAATAAAATATGCGTGGCCACCACGTATCTTTTTATTACCATATTGGCTCGACCGACCACCTACTGTGGAATAAGTAGCCTATGTTCTGGACTATAGGTGGCCCGTTTCTTAGCGGTGGTGAGTAGCAGGCCTGGCCTACGTTTTGTTTACAACTGTCTTATTTGCAAAGTTAAAAAGTGTAAAAGTTAAAGTGATCGTTTATATTTTTATTGTATTATTTATTTTACGTTTGTTTGCAAAAGAATGCCAGCAGTCCTGTTTTTTTTCTTTGTCATACAATTGATTGATTGATGTTTTATTAGACAGAAATGTAAAACAGCACGAGTACAATAAACAAATACATTGGTAAACGTTAAGCAACCTGTGGAAATTCATATTTATTGCTGAGATTACGTTTAATAATAAGTTGATCTTGTATTTAAAACTGTCGTATCGCACGTATCACAATGCATCGTAGATAATGACCGAAGTTGGACATAACTGCTTGTTGCTGATTATATTTGTTTGAACAGTCATTTTCTATATTATTTCATGCTAAAGTAACATAATTTATGTTCGGCCTATTTAGATATTAGAAAAGGAAAGAGAAACACTCCCGCAAGTAACTGTTGCTTTGTTAGTGCAGTCAAACTATATAGGCTACAGCTGTCAAACCATGGCTACCAGGGGAAATCCTATGGGGAAATCCCAATGACGCAGATAGCACACACAAACTTGCTGTTGGCTTAGTCCAATCAGGTCGCGGCTCATTGGTAAACAGCCACTGGTATTTCACTAACCCTCGGGTTTGTCCCGCCTCCTAATTAGTTAACCGTTTACTGACTTGTTATGTTTAGCCTCGCAACACAGCATTTCAACGAGAGGCCGAGGATTGCTCGTTTTTTATTGGATAAAAAAAAAAATTGCGTCTGCCGAATAGTCGACTATTCGAATACTTTTGGGTCGAATAGTTCGAATACCATAAATCACTATTCGTTAATGCCCTACCTGCCACTGATGCTGCATATAACCTAATATAGTAAGTTCCTGTGTTATTTTTCCCATAACCTATAACAAGAGTGCTATCACACATTAAAGTTAAAGGTTGAATTATGCTTTATTGTTTAAGTTGCAGAGAATGATATTTGCTTGTTTGATTGTATTGATATATATTGTTTGTTTGATGGTTGATTGTTCTATTGCATTGTCTCCAGTGTAGGGAGCTTGCTTGCACTCATGCTGAACCATACCAACTGTGGGTTGGTGTAAAGTGGGAAATTGGGTACTATAATTATTATTAATTATTATTATGTGGGTAATTCTTTGAGTAATATGTGACACTTTAAACATGTGTATATACATTGTAATGTCTCTGGACATAGGGAATTAGCTGGTTAAATTGAGGATTCAATTCAGGATTAGTACGGTCCAAGGGGAGGGGCCTAGCCTACAGTATATAAGAAGGGGGACCTGCCACTACTTGGCAGTCGAGGAAGGACTGTTGAGGAGAGTAGACCCAGGGCCAGGCTGTCCAGGGCTGTACATAGAGTTTTGCTGTGCTTCATTTGTTTTCCTGATCTGTAAAAAAAGGGTGAATAAAACCCACTTCTTCTCTGGCGATTTTCCAGCATTTTTTTCAGTTTTGCTATTTTACTATTGTTTTCAAACTGTGCCTTTTGGCAAACACTACCCTCACTAGGTCAGAGTGTGACAGCGGTCCGTGGCTGTATGCTGTGTCTGTCCTGTGCACATATGCATTAAAAGTACCAGAAGGACTTCGGAGTGCTGGCTATTACTTTCTTACTAACGATCTACTCCGGCCGTTGCTGTAGAGGGCATCAGGGTTGTCAGTGTAGTCCATGTGTTTGTTCAGGTGTGCTCCCAGGAGCTTGTATAGCTCTACCACAACCTCCACACCACCCCCTGGTGAATGACACTAGGGACCCTTCCTCTGCTCCTGTGATAATCCACCACCATGCAGCAAAGCCTACATGTACTTCATTAAGCCAAGTCCCCCAGGGCTCTACACTAGGCCCCCCTGCCTTTGTTTCCCCTCTCTAAACCAGTGGTTCTCAACCAGTGGTTCGGGGACCACCATGTGGTCCTTGAGGGGGTTCCAGGTGGTCCCCAGTTAAATGATGGAGAGTCGGTGGACCCTCATTAGATCTTTAACTCTTGAGAGTGTAAAATGAAACCAAATGGACCCGGTTTCATTTTACACTCTCAAGAAGTAAAATTATTATCCCTTGTATAACGCACTGACTTTTTTTTTGGTCTTTTTTATTGTGCTCCTTTTCCTCTAAGCACCTTAACGTCCATTGTCTATCATGCACAGTATAAGTATAACATGCACAGTATACAATACATTGCTGCTATGCTCAGGCACCTTAGTTTAGTTTTTTTTAGTTTTTTATTATCTCAGGTAATTTGTAAATATGTAGATAACTTGTCTGGCCTTCTGTTGCTCTCTTGTTTTGATCTCCTTCCCACTTACCCCCCACCCTCTTCTTCTCCCCCCCCCCTCTTCTTTCTATGGAAACTAACGTTGCGATGGGAACGATGTACAAAAAAGAATTTCACCCACTCTTTTACCTTGTAAACCTGTGATGTGACAATAAAACTGATTCTGATTCTGAGAAGTAAAATTATTGTTAAACATCTGCATTACTTAATTAAATAATTGTTATTTTGATCAACGTTTGCCTGTTATCTCTCCTATTGGTACCAACATCAATACAACATGGAATTGAATTGTGGACAAAATCATATCCAATGATAACAAAATATTCTGAGTTTTGGGTCGTGAGAGTCTAAATCTGTGTGTGTGTGTGTGTGTGTGTGTGTGTGTGTGTGTGTGTGTGTGTGTGTGTGTGTGTGTGTGTGTGTGTGTGTGTGTGTGTGTGTGTGTGTGTGTGTGTGTGTGTGTGTGTGTGTGTGTGTGTGTGTGTGTGATATACAGGCTATAGTACTTCACACACACACACACACACACACACACAGGCATCCTATAAACTATACTGCGCACGCACACGTCAAAACTTTCTCATTAAGAGACGTACGCACACACACATACGTCATCTAAAACAGCTGACTGACAGCGTGCCCATACAACACGACATCTCCACAGATGTGGGGGCCTCTCTATGGGCACCGTGGGAAATATGATGGACGACCGCCGTCACAATGCATGATGCCAAGTATGATAGATGGCTGGAGGAAGCTCAACCATGCTTTTTTTTCTTCTTTATGGCTGCTGCCTTCGGACATACAGACAGCTAGTGTTATTTGACTATGTTGTTGTTGAAGGTGGCAGGGGTGTCGTAAATAAATAGCTTTATGGGTGTGTCATATTGTGTTTTTTAGCTCTGCTAGTGGAGGGGCTCTATTATAAGAATGGCGGTGTGTTGGTGGGTCGGTCCTATAGCGTTGGGATCGTAGAGTAACAAATAATAGAGAGGTAACGAAAATCCCCGCCCATCCACTTGTATGGAGTTGCTCACCCAGCGCATACTCCCTTTTCAGGCCTTCTTCTGGGTTGGGAACCCAGAAGAAGGGCCACACCACACCACACCACACCACACCGCATCACACCGCACCGCACCACACCACACCGCACCATACCACACCACACCGCACCACACCGCACCACACCACACCACACCGCACCACACCACACCACACCGCACCACACCGCACCACACCGCACCACACCGCACCGCACCACACCGCACCACACCACACCGCACCACACCACACCGCACCACACCGCACCACACCACACCACACCGCACCACACCACACCACACCGCACCACACCGCACCGCACCGCACCACACCGCACCACACCGCACCACACCGCACCACACCGCACCACACCGCACCACACCGCATCAAAATATCTACCGTTTCCATTACACAAAAGTACCCCCTCTCAAATCCACAGGTATGAGTAGCAGACTCCGGTCATTGACACTCATTTGTAATGTAAACATAGGTGGAGGTCATTGCTTTTTGTCTAACAATGTAATGTAGGTGAGTGGCCAACTGTCCTGTATACAAATGCAAATCACCTGTGCACGTGAGGGTGAACCATTTGGTTCGGTATGAACCAAATGGATCCTTATAACTGAGATTATATTACAATGTAAATGATAATGTATTACAACTATGCTAATTATAATACACTATAATGGATTATACCTGATTATAATACAATATGAATTATTATAATAGATTACAACTGTGATCATAATACACTATAAATGTAGTATAATGTTTTACAACTATGATAATTATGACACACTATAATAGATTACAACTGTGATTATAATAATCTATAAAGTATTATAATGTTTTACAACTATATCCTGTTCTAAATAAAAAATTGGTGAGTGATCAGTCATTATGAAGTGTTTGGCCCCGTTTGGCCTAGCTCTAGTCTGGGAGGCTTCGGCTCAAAGCCTGGACAGCAGGGGCGCGGCCACTGATTTCTGATTCAAATCAACAGCCAATGAAGAAAAGGGGGCGGGATCCACATGCAGTGGGTCTTACATGTAAATAGGAGCGACGGGAAGCAATTTCCCCTTGAGAAATTGCGGCCGCCATTGTTGTGTACTGCTGTTTGCCTCTCGTCGGACTTTTTAGACGAGTAGACCGGTAAGAGGCGTGTCCGCTCAGATTCTGAGCGTAAGTTACATCCCGCCCAGAAATACCAGGGCTTTGGCCCAGAAGTTCCTCGCCGCTCCCGTTTGTATGCGAGGCGAAAAACTTCTGGGAACTCAGATTAGCCTAGCTCAGACCTACCCAGGACTGGGTACTTTTTAGGCACCAGTTTAGTACCACTTACACACCACTCTACCCACTTCATTGTAGTGTAAACCGAGGCACAAGTGGACGGTGTGGTGTGGGGTAGGGTGAGGCCATGCATATGGAAAGCCGCCTTTTTTAGTCTCAAGTTGTGCGGCAAAAATAGGCGATCTACAAGCTAACAGAGTATAAATCATATTGAGTTATATTATACAGAAGTCACTCAGTCACACTTTTTATTCTACAGTGCTAAATATTCACATTGAGTTACATGTTGACTGCCACCACTTGCCAAATTGAATAGTAATGTGTGCTGTATAATAAGTAGGTGAATTAAACATGATTTGTATTTTCCTTCAGTTGGCTTTTTGCTAAAGCTTAACAGGACCAGCACGTTTATTGCCCAGAAGTCCGGACGTGACTGTGGAAAGACGATTGACAAACCTGTTAGCGTTGTTCTCCTGTAAAGCTGTTTTAGGGCCAGTGGTGGCCTTGGAGGTTAAAGGCACACACTTCTGGGTCGGGAAGTTAGGAATGCCTAACACTCTACTGCCCTTCAGCAAGGCACTGAACCCAGTGGAGCTGCTCTGTGGACAGCAGTATTAACGGTGCTGTTGAACCGGACACCTCCCAGGTGTGGTGGAGTGTAAATGTGTGGGTGGAACGGGGCACTGCTTAGAAAGAGCATTCGTGCTGCAGCCAACAAACTGATTCCACTGCTTCTCTCTCGGCCTGGGGCCCATAACCCACCTTTTTCCCACACATTTTGCTATAGCCTAGGATGGCTCAGGGTAGAAGACAGGTTTAAGCAGTAAAAAATGGGATCGGCTTTCAAAATGGTCAATGCGACTTTGCCCTCAATGCCCTCAATACCCACATATCTGACTAAATACCTAAAAATACCTAAAATTGCGACACCCACAGTCACAATACTAGAGGGAGCGTAGACAACGATCTGGTACCCACCCATAAAACAAACATGGGTACATTCTCCTCCTACAAGCGTGGATTGCCCTGACCCCATCCCTTAAAACATGTGGTTCACTGGCTTCCTTTAAAACAGCCCTGAAAATTCACCTTTCAGGAGGCCAAAGGGGAGGTAATTATCACTGCTCCCTTAGACAGGTGACCCCCCCCCCGCTTTCTTTACCCCCCCCCGTACATATAGTGTTTTACAGCCTACTTGTGATAATATTGAATTTTGGTGTTAGTTCTTATGTGTTGATGAATTGAATGCATAGAACCCTGTAATGGATATTTTAAAATGCCGACCTGTTCTTATATCATTTCTGTACTGTCTAACTTACTCACAGCAGGGGTCTTTAGTCAACCACTCTTCACATGAATGTGCTAATGCTCAGCTACAGCTGTCAATCTAACAGCTGAGCCGAATGGTCATTGCTATTTGTATATGTGCGTCGTTCTTATCTTTAGTACATACCTTATATGATTATTTAGAATATCATCTTTAAATGGTAAATGGTCTACTATAAGAACTGTGTGAGATGGGTGTTTGGGAGGCTTGTGCCCAGAGGGGCTGCAGGAGAGGCTGCTGGAGCAGGGCCTGCTTCTCATGATCTGCATGCTGTTTGCTCTGCTGAAATCTTCCTAATAAATGATCTAAAACTTCACCCGAATGGAATATTATTATTATTGATATTTCTATAACAACCCCAATGGAAACAAGACCGCAAGGACTTTGTTGGTGTTATCCTTTTAGACCAAAGTGTTTGACTGTATGTACTCGTGTTGTTTTGCATTTTTGTCAAATAAATTATTCAATCAATCAAACCTACCTCAGATAAATGAAACACACGCACAGAAAAACTCCTCTGCTAGCTTGTCACAAGCTTCAACACATATCTTATCTGAATGGAGCATCAATATTTACAAATATACAAGCTTTGTGTTGCTGACATTTAGACAGCTTGTTGAAACAGCCAAATGTGAAGATTTTGACATGTTTTTTTCTTCTTTCTTTTTTTTGCACCATCTGACTCATTTGGATATGACAGGTCACATATGTATAACAACAAGACATATTCAACAAGGTGTCAAAATGCCGCTTTATGCGAGACCCTCTGTCACTTTGGCTGACAGCAGAGGAAATGTTTTTCCACTCTGTTATCCCACTAAGGCCGGGAACGAATCTCTGTGTCATTTTAGATTTTTAGCCATAACCATTATTTTGCGGCATAACACATAATTTGGGGGGTCCTTGACATGAAAAAGTTTGAGAACCACTGATATTATAGCAACATAAGTTTTTGTCAGACAACTGATCTACAAGCTTGTAGCGCGGCACTCGGTGCTGCGCTATGAGCTTGTAGATCTGCTATTTTTTTGAATAGCCCAAAGAAATCTAAAAATGACACAGATGTGTTCCCGGTCTTAATGGGTTATACGCGCTGGTAACACGACAACAACAAACAACGCCTCGCCTTTCTAAAAAGGCGAGACCTCTCAGTAAGCTGAGGAATCCAGTGATTTCTTGTTGATCCTAATGTCTTTGTGCCCTTTCAAAATGTGTTTCCACTGCCATGGCCTTTTTCCCCCTCGGAATCTCAAAACACTGCAAATGTCAGCTGTCAGCCGTAATAGGAAGAATAGGCATGGAAACTGTAAAATCCGAGATTTGGACGAGGCACTGGCGCCGTGTGGCATAGCGGTCTGGCATGGCCCTTCTGTGTGGCATAGCGGCCTGGCATGGCCCTTCTGGAGGGCACTGACTTCACACTGACTCTGTGTGGCATGTGGTGGAAGAAGTACTCAAGATATTTTACTTAAGTAAAAGTAGCAATACCACAATATAAAAATACTCGGTTACAAGTAAAAGGGCTGTGTTCAAAATGTTACTTGAGTAAAAGTACAAAAGTATTGGCATCATAATATACTTAAAGTATCAAAAGTAAAAGTACCACAATGTACTAAACTACAAGCTCACAACGCGTCGCGATGCGACACGTTGTGAGCTTGTAGATCTGCTATTTTCAAACAGCCTGTGTATAAAATAGGGCTCAAGTGGTTAATGTATGTTTTATGATATAATAATTTGTATCTGCAAAGTGACTAGAAACTAAAGTTTTCAAATAATTGTAGTGGAGTAAAAGTACAATATTTGGAAATTGTAAATACTCCAGTAAAGTACCAATACCTAAACATGTTATGTAAGTACAGCACTTGAGTAAATGTACTTAGTTACTTTACACCACTGACTCTGTGGCTGCTCCTCTGGCTTCCTGGAAGTATAATATTCATTCTCATTCATTGTCTGTCACCAACCTCCTGACACGACAGTATAGTCTTGCCAGGGGTCCCCGCTGGCTGCCAAAGGAGGGAGGGGTCCACGTGAGGGCAGGAAAACAAAGAGAAAAACTACCTGTACTTAATGCCTCCCTGGCCGTCTGCCCCTCCTCCCTCTGTGTCCCTTGTTTTCCGCTTCATCCCTATTAACATTAACAAGCCCCCAATCAGCTACCACTTCAATTACACCTTCTAAAGTACATGACACACACACACACACACACACACACACACACACACACACACACACACACACACACACACACACACACACACACACACACACACATCCCAAACACTCTACAAGCTTAAAGGACGACTTCACCCATTTTCAACCCGTCTTCATATAATTGGTCCTCACCAGTGGTGGAAAAAGTACTCAAATTCTGTACTTAAGTAAAAGTACCAATACTGCAATATAAAAATACTCTGTTACAAGTAAAAATCCAAAATTCAAAATTGACTTGAGTAAAAGTACAAAAGTATTGGCATCAAAATGTACTTAAAGTACCAAAAGTAAAAGTACTAAATATTTGAAAATAGCCGATCTACAAGCTCACAACGCGTCGCGATGCGACGCGTTGTGAGCTTGTAGATCTGCTATTTTCAAATAGCCTTGGTATAAAATAGGGCTAAAGTGGTTAATGTATGTTTCATTATATCATAGTTTATATCTGAAAAGTAACTAGTAACTAAAGTTTTCAAATAATTGTAGTGGAGTAAAAGTACAATATTTGCCTCTGAGATGTAGTGGAGTAGAAGTAAAAGTATTGGAAATTGGAAATACTCAAGTAAAGTACAAATACCTCAAAATTGTACTTAAGTACAGTACTTGAGTAAATGTACTTAGTTACTTTCCACCACTGGTCCTCACTCATGCTCATTATCTATTATGGTACCATCTTTGTCTACTCTCGTTCAGAAAGTTCAGAAACCCGCCTACCATGCAGTGACATCATCGATGTGTAATCCAATAGAAATGGCAGGCTTTCTATTACTGGAAAGTTACCGTGCTATAATGGAAGTAATTGTTCTAGCGTTAATTTAAAAAAATATATATATAGAAATCTTGTTTAAAAAAAAAAATACTGCCTAACGATGTTGTCACTGGTAGGTGGGTTTCTGAACTGTCCACAGCCCTCCTATGAGAGACAGACCGACAAATGTGCAACCTTTTTTGGTGTTATCCTTTTAGACCAAAGTGTTTGACCGAGACACACGAGTAGATTTTTTTTTTTTTACCATTTCATCTTGAGCATTAGTGAGGACCATTTATATGAAGATAGGTGGAAAATGGGTGAAGTCGACCTTTAACCATCACTGCCCTGCACCTATGGAGGAATCCACAGACGCACTGCCTTGTAGGCAATCATAACTGCGGTGTCGCGGTGCGGAGCGGCATCTGCTTGACACCGCGGTTATGATTGCCGTTCTGTGGATTGGTCTATAGTCTGGTGTTGTCAGATATGATCTGTCAGGAGATCTGGTGACATCTACATTCATGGGGCTAAAACTGGGCTGAAATAACTACTCAATCATTAGATTTAGAGACAGTATATGAGCAAGGGTTAAGTCTGTTGCTTTTGATATTGTCGGTTAATTGTCCAGCCCTGTACAACTGTAACCACTACCTTTTAATGATTTATTTCCAGGGTTGACTGTACTATGAGGCCAGTGTGTGTGTGTGTGTGTGTGTGTGTGTGTGTGTGTGTGTGTGTGTGTGTGTGTGTGTGTGTGTGTGTGTGTGTGTGTGTGTGTGTGTGTGTGTGTGTGTGTGTGTGTGTGTGTGTGTGTGTGTGTGTGTGGGTTAAATGGCTGCTGGTTGGAGCTCCTGCCTGGATTTACTGCTCTCTAATGGAGGCAAAATATAGGAGCCATGACCTGCTTTAAAAGGCTGTGTGTGGGGGTGGGTGGGTGTGTGTGCACGCGCACATTTGGGGACATAGCACTAGGCATGTACTGCACACGTGTGAGACGCTTGTCTGCTTAGCCACGTTTGCCAAGACTCCTGCAGGCAATACAACATTCCATACACACACACACACACGCACACACACGTAAACACAGACACAAATTATTCAACCACTGTGTACTCTTCCATAAATGCATCAGTGCCTGCCCATGGCGTTTGGTGATCCAAACCTAGCTAATTAGAAGAAATAACAACAGCAATGCTGACACCGGGGTGGGTGTGTGTGTGTGTGTGTGTGTGTGTGTATGTGCCTGCACGTGTGTGTGTGTGTGTGTGTGTGTACGAATGGTGTCTCTGAGATGCTGATGGCTGTGTGTGTGTGTGTGTGTGTGTGTGTGTGTGTGTGTGTGTGTGTGTGTGTGTGTGTGTGTGTGTGTGTGTGTGTGTGTGTGTGTGTGTGTGTGTGTGTGTGTGTGTGTGTGTGTGTGTGTGTACGAATGGTGTCTCTGAGATGCTGATGGCTGTGTGTGTGTGTGTGTGTGTGTGTGTGTGTGTGTGTGTGTGTGTGTGTGTGTGTGTGTGTGTGTGTGTGTGTGTGTGTGTGTGTGTGTGTGTGTGTGTGTGTGCGTGCGTGCGGTGTACCCCTCACCCCAGCCTGGGTGAATCCTCCAGTGGCCAACTACTACTTTACTTATTTTCCTGTAAGTTGCCAGAGACCCTCATGCTGTGAGACGTCTGTGAGAAGCAGAAGCCCATTGAACCCCCTGTGGAGCTTCAGATGCTCACACACACATACACACATAGTCCCACTCAGCTACACACACACTGTGTGTGTGTGTGTGTGTGCGTATATACTTGATTTGCCCGAGATCCAAAAACCTGCTTCATTGTTTTCCTCCCTCACCTCCAGATGTTCCTCCTCTGTGTGTCTCCAGTGTATATTCAGTGAATAAGCCCCAAATCACATGAGAATTAAGCTGTGTTACTATAGGACTGCGGGCGGCTTCCAGCCAGCACAATCATCATGTCAGAGTCAGTTTAAAAACAAATGGCCACTCATTTGTCTGATGACCAGAAGGACTGAATTGGGGGGAAAGAAATCCCATTTTCCCTTTGCTTTTGACTGAAGCTGTGTTCACTTTTCTTGTATTCTAACCAGGCGGCAAGCATCCGGTTTGTAACACATTAATTGCTATAGGTATTAATTAATTAATTCATCCGGTTTTACCTTATTTTGAGTCTTTTTGACGATCCACCAATCTATTTTTTTTCAACCCGGATGTAAACAAACCATGTCTCGGTGGAAAGACGAGTCTCTCTTCTTTCCACCGGAACAAAAACATTGTGACTGCGATCGTCCGTTCTGTTAGTTATCGGCAGATGAAAATAACTCGTTTTCACCAAAAAACTTAGTCTGGGAGAAGAAATACGAGCTAGATGTGTTTTTCTAAATCTGATCACATTGCAGTGGACGTGGTAATTATTTTTTAGATGACGCCATTTCCGGTTCTATCCTCTGGAAGTCAAGGCGTCATTCATAGGTTGTCGAGGAGCGCCCTCTAGCATAATCATTACAAACATGATTTATTTTTTATGATAACTTAATATTGGGTCCTTGGCAGTCAATGTGTTAAATTGAAGCCTTATAGGAAGTGACAGTTCATATGAATGGCCACTAGTTTTGCCATTTCCCACATGATTTACCCTGAGATGGCGGATTTTAATTAGCTGAAAAGGTGATTTCAGTAGAAACCAATGGGGCTCCCTTTGTCCATATTTTTTATTATTGTTAACGGAAAACATATTGAAACCGTCATTTAGAACCAATGAAAATAGTTATAATCAACTAAATCAATTAGTCAGATCAACCACTTAAGCCCTATATTATACTTTGTCGTACAATGGGTGGTGTGCAAAAGTACCTGCAACGGACAATGTGTCATCATGCACATACAAAATAAAAACACTTTTAACCACTTCAACTTTCTCTCTGTCATTGTTTGCCTATCATCAAGACATGCCCAGAAAAGAGACGGTATGGTTCATGTGGTTAAAAGGTAGAGTAGACATGATGTTAGCAGCCTTCTGGGAGTTCTGATGGTGTCATTTTTCTTATTGTGGTTTACTGTACTGTGACTCAAAAGCAACAGATTACAGATTGCATCATTCTGTGATAGGATCCTCTGATAGGATCCTCTGACAGGATCATGTGATAGGATCCTCTGATAGGATCCTCTGATAGGATCATGTGATAGGATCCTCTGATAGGATCCTCTGATAGGATCCTGTGATAGGATCCTCTGATAGGATCCTGTGATAGGATCCTCTGATAGGATCATGTGATAGGATCCTCTGATAGGATCCTCTGATAGGATCCTGTGATAGGATCCTCTGATAGGATCCTCTGATAGGATCCTGTGATAGGATCCTCTGATAGGATCCTCTGATAGGATCCTGTGATAGGATCCTGTGATAGGATCCTGTGATAGGATCCTCTGATAGGATCCTGTGATAGGATCCTCTGATAGGATCCTCTGATGGGATCCTCTGATAGGATCCTGTGACGCTACCTCATGCAATCCCTCTCAATTATGGTTAATACGTGTTTCATCTAATTAGGCTGACACCAAGACTGCTTTAAGCCGTAACATGCTTTACTGATCACACTGTTATCCCCTTCCACTCAGAGCTAAGCCCATTGGAAATGTCCACACCCGCCCACACAGACACACACGGGCGCACTCTCACACACACACACACACACACACACACACACACACACACACACACACACACACACACACACACACACACACACACACACACACACACACTATTAAGCCATTATTCAGTCATTCATATTGTACCGCTTGTGTTCATTAACTTACTTAACCTCTGCTCATAGCCTCATGAGTCATCACTCCACATGCACTAAGCCTGTGTGTGCGTGCAGCGTGCATGTGTGTGTGTGTGTGCGTGCATGTGTGTGCAAAATGTATCGTAGCATTTGATACATTGTGAGGACAATGAAATGGTCGTTTTCTGGTTAAAAAAAGTGTTAGGTGTGCAATTAGGAAAGGATTCCGGTTGGGGTTAGATTTAGGATTACACATTTAGAGGTTAGGTTTAAGGGTCAAGGTTGGAGTTATACGCCTGATTTAGACGTATAGTTGCGCTGATGCCCCGCACTGAATACAGATGTACAAGCTCACATCGCAACGTGTTGTGAGCTTGTAGAATCAACCATTGTTCAGCTATTTTCAATGCCGTTCTAACATGTGGATGTCCTCACATCACATTTATGAGAGAGAGAGAGAGAGAGTGAGAGAGGGAGGGAGAGGGGGAGAGAGAGAGAGTGTGTGAGTATATATGAATGTGTGCGGTTGGGGTGTAGCAGGGACACAGCGCTGGTAGAGCCAGGCTGCATTATCCTCGTTTGATAATAGGAGAAAACAGGAAGCCATTAGGGATCCGGGGGCTTATCTATTAGCCGGGGACAATCTCAATGACCTTTCTGTCTTCGCTAATTTCACACAACGGCCTGACCTTTAAGCCAGAGTTGTGTTGAAGACACGCGGCCGGCCAGTTAAGGATCTGCACCGTGACAATACCACTTAATCTAGCCAGATGGCGATGAAGAGGGCTGTAATTATCTTCATTTTCTTTTTTTGGGGTGTGCAACAGAGGCTACAACCTCTACCTCCCGGAATTCACATTATTCATTCCCCCTTTTATCTGTGATTCAAAAATTACGATTAGATTTGTAATTACGTGCCCTTTAAAAGTGCTATTTAAATTATACACATGATTAAAATGTAGGCTTTTTCAACTGTACCATGAGGACTTGAATACAGAAGTAGGCTGTATCTTGTTGTTTTGTTCACATATTACGCTCTACTGCAGTGATAACCCGATTACTCTGAGAGTGTACAACTCCAACCAAATGGACCCATAGATATGGGACCCTTATGGGTCCATTTGGTTCCATGAGTATACCCTCTCAGAGTTACCAGAGTGTATAAGGGTCCATGACTAAAACTAAGACTAAATATACTGATAATTTTGTCAACAAATAAAAACTAGACTAAATTGTTAGTGAGGGATCTAGTGGAGAAGAGATCCAGTAGAACTAAAAGACAAGTCATTTTATGTTTGGTTGCACTCGGGTGTTGCGCTCTGAAAATAGCCGATCTACAAGCTTGCTCACAACTTGTGAGCTTGTAGATCTGCTATTTTCAGCCTGCAACCAAGTGTAAAATGACGCCATCACGGCACCGCCGAAATACACTTTAGTCGAATAAATCAACCGTAGATTTAGTCGACTAAAACTAGACAAAAAACTAAAACATTTCAGATGACTAAAATATGACTAAAACTAAATGGAATTTTATTCAAAAGACTATGACTAAAACTAAATCAGAATTTGCTGTCAAAATCAACACCGCCATCTTGGAACCACGAGGACCCCCTGCATGGAACCCTACTTTGAGAACCACTGCAAAAAAATAGTGAATTACGTGCTCTCATTCAAACTGGCAAAGTAGCTCATTTGCATGTCGTCGTTGTTGTTGTTGTTTTGTCAGATTTGGACTGACAGCATGAGAGAATGCAGTGAGAGTGTGTCAGGGAGGGAGGGAGGGAGGGACAGGTTTTGTGCTGACTCATTGCAACGTCTCCCCCCCCCCCCCCACTCTGCTCTGCTCCCAGCCAACGCGTGTCCCACTCACTCCACTTCCCCCCATTGGCTTGTTTATAGAGCCGACAGCCAGCCACGGTGGCTGAGGGATGAGTATAGGAACGGAATCCCTCTTTTTTTTTTACTCCGCGGCGGCTTCACTTAATTGACTAATCTTCTCTGCCCTGCCCATGAGCGTAGTAAGCCAGTTGTCAACTCAACGGGGCTCCTTTACTTCGGATAAATGGATGGATGGACGGAATGGAGGTGCAGGGGGTGGGGTGAGGGTATAGCGGGTGACAGCGCCCAAGACTGATGCCTGGGTCTTTGGCCCAAACAAAGGGAGGGAGAGAGAGAGAGAGGGAGGGAGAGCGAGCAGGAGAGAGAGAGAGAGGGAGAGATAGAGACTACTGAATTCTATTAAGACGTATGAGGAGACAGTTTGCCAAATCCATTTTGGTCGTGCTGCCGCTCGTTTCGGCGTAATCCTCCTCGCCGCCGCGGAGGCTGATGAACGCCTTTCGGTGCCGCAGAGAGAGGGAGGAGGGGTGGGTGATGAGTCATAGACAGACAGACAGACAGACAGACAGCTGTTGAACACTGGAACGAATGGGCGAAACAGCGCACGTGCACACACACACACACACACACACACACACACACACACACACATACACACACACACACACGCACACACACACACACACACACACACACACACACACACACACACATACACACACACACACACACGCACACACACACACACACACACATACACACACACACACACACACACACACACACACACACACACACACACACACACACACACACACACACACACACACACATACAGACGCCAAAATATTCCTGCCTTCTCCTCCTCGTCGCAGGTGAAAAAATAGCACGTTGGGGCGTGACGTTGGGCCTCGATCTCTTTTCTCTTTTCTCTCTCTCTTCCTGTCAGAGTGAAATATTGTGCAGCGAAGAAAGAGACACAGTGACTGTGTGTGAGCGCCGTGCCGTGCCGGGGCCCGGGATACGACGCTGGCTCCTAAATATAGACGCCATCCACCAGTCCCTTCTGTCACCACCTCCCTCCTCCCCCGGTCTCTCTCTCTGTCTCCTTCTTCTTGCATCCCCCTCCCCCCCCTCCTCCTCCTCCTCCTCGTCCACTCCCGTTCAGAGTCCTATTTGTCTCCCGTCCCGTCACTTACTATCATTGGCAACATAAAACGAGACGCATAAATCGTGCCGTGGACTCTTAAGGGAGGCGACACGCCGCGGGGACGTAAATTTGCATGACGGACACGCGAAGGAGGCGGGGGGCGGCGGCGCGGCACGGCGGGGGAGTCGGAGCGAAACCCCGCATGACGCCCGGAAACAGGCACCTGTAGATGACCCCCCCCCCCCCCCCACACCCCTCACCCCCCCCCCCCCCCCCCCTTCTCCACATGACACATACGCTGCCGTCAGGAGAGAAACCTCATACGTCCATATATACATTTTTCAGGAAATGGAAAGAAAAATAACCTCTGTTCCGATGGATCCGATGTACTGCTGCTACCCAAATAAAATACTGGAGCACTCGGCTGGTCTTGCGTCTTCGCAAGACGAAATGTCAGTCACCCCTGTAAAATAATAAATACGTTTTCCCTACTCCCCAGTGTTGATTTCGTCGACTAAAAATGTTGGTCGACTACCTTTTTTCACTGTCTAAAACTAAATAAAAACTATACGATGACTAAAACCAAGACTAAATATAGGCTACTGACGATTTCGTCAACAAATACAAACTAGACTAAAATGTCAGTGAGGGATCTAGTGGAGAAGAGATCCAGTAGAACTAAAAGACAAGTCATTTTATGTTTGGTTGCGCTCGGGTGTTGCGCTCTGAAAATAGCCGATCTACAAGCTCACAATGTGTCACAGCGCGACGCGTTGTGAGCTTGTAGATCTGCTATTTTCAGCATGCAACCAAATCTAATATTTGCCATTACGACGCCATCAAGGCACCACCACAATACATTATAGTCGACTAGATCAACTGTAGATTTAGTCGATTATAACCACACAAAAACTAAAACTTTTCAGATGACTAAAACATGCCTAAAACTAAATCAAAATTTGCTGTCAAAATCAACACTAGTGCAGACCAGTGGAGTGCTCCAGTATTTTATTTGGATAGTCTCTCCTGAAGTGCCCAGCAGGTGTTATTATTCTCTCTGATTCTGGTTGTCCCTGTTGAACACAGACAATACCTCCAACTGGCTGAAACGTGCTGGACTTCTCTTTGTAGTTATCATTTGGTTTTTCATTGGTTATCTACTATTTATAAAACCCCACAGACAGCCTTAAACATGTTCAACCTGGTGCTGTGACAGGTCGTGAGCTTATAGATCAGCTATTATCATTACGCATGACCAAGTGTATAAGGCAAATAAGGCATTAATTTTATATGAAAAAAAAGATTACATATGGAGAGGTTTTCTTATAGCATTTTGGAGACGTGTGTGTGTGTGTGTGTGTGTGTGTGTGGGTGTGGTTACATTTGTGTGTGTGTGTGTGTGTCAGTGGTGTAAAGTAACTAAGTACATTTACTCAAGTACTGTACTTAAGTACAATTTTGAGGTATTTTTACTTTACTGGAGTATTTCCAAATTTCAGTACTTTTACTTCTACTCCACTACATCTCAGAGGCAAATATTGTACTTTTACTCCACTACAATTATTTGAAAACTTTAGTTACTAGTTACTTTGCCGATATAAATGATTACATTATAAAACATACATTAACCACTTTAGTCCTATTTTATACATAGGCTATTTGAAAATAGCCGATCTACAAGCTCACAACGCGTCGCATCGCGACGCGTTGTGAGCTTGTAGATCTGCTATTTTCAAATATTTAGTACTTTTACTTTTGATACTTTAAGTACATTTTGATGCCAATACTTTTGTACTTTTACTCAAGTAAATTTTGAATTCTGGACTTTTACTTGTAACAGAGTATTTTAATATTGCAGTATTGGTACTTTTACTTAAGTAAAGAATTTGATTACTTTTTCCACCACTGGTGTGTGTGTGTGTGTGTGTGTGTGTGTGTGTGTGTGTGTATCATAATAAATGACTGTGTCCAGTATTTCATGGCATTCTCTAGTTTCTAGGTTATATTGATCGGGGTCCAGAGTCAGTGACCACTCCCTGTCCCTGCTGGAAGCAACATGACCCGTCTCTGTTCCATCATAACATCACATTACCTCCTCCTCCTCTCTCTACAGCCTCTCTCTGACACACATTAACCCTTTAAGACCTGAGAACGCATCTGTGTGTCATTTTTAGATTTCGTTGGGCTATTCAAAAATAGCAGATCTACAAGCTCATAGCGCGGCACCGAGTGCCGCGCTATGAGCTTGTAGATCTGCTATTTTTTTTAAATCGTGAAAAATTTTGTGCAAATCTTTGAATATATATATATATTTAAAGCGAGCGTTTCTAGCTAAAATGTTATTGCTTCTGGGGATTCTACAAATGTCTTCTAAATCAGTTTAAAACAGTTTTCTGAAACACTTATGTTGCTATAATATTAATGTCAGTGTCGAGGAGCCCCACAACGATATGTATGTGGCTGCGGACCCCCATCTAAAAAAAAAATAATCCAGGGACCCCCAGAAGCAAATATTTGAGTAAAAAACAATTGCTTTATAGATATATATTCAAAGATTTGCAAAAAAAAAACACGATTTAAAAAAAAATAGCAGATCTACAAGCTCATAGCGCGGCACTCGGTGCCGCGCTATGAGCTTGTAGATCTGCTATTTTTTAATAGCCAAAAGTATAAAATATGGATAAAGTGGTTACACAGATGCGTCCCCCGGTCTTAAAGGGTTAACCTTTTCAACACCACAGCAAATACATTCTGGGTGGAACATCAGCCAAACATAGCCCATCTACAAGCTCAAAACGCGTAGATCTGCTATTTTCAGAGCGCCACACCCGACCCGAATGCCCAACACAGCCATACAAATATTGTATTTTCTTAGCAGTGCTACTGTTCCCAATGTTATCTGCAGCTGCATCATCATTATGTAAACCAGTAGTCCACCCACTCATGCTTCAGTAACAACAGTCTCTCTTACTCTTTCTCTCTCAATTCAGAATGCTTTATTGGCGTGATAAAATCAGTTGCCAAAGTATTGCAGTATATAACATAAAACAAGTCACAACGTTACGTACGCAGACAATTGAATGGCATTCATCCTATATCTGTAAATAATGATATATCTGTCAGGATACCGATGTCCATATGATCTCATTCTGTATACAAAAACAAGTAAGACGCGCGAACGCTGGAAGCGAACGCAGCTCAAAAATATTGTGTATTTACGGACTTGTAATCTGTGTTATTTCACCGTGATGGGGAGAGAACATTGACTGTGTGTGTGTGTGTGTGTGTGTGTGTGTGTGTGTGTGTTGCAGGCTGTTGTGCATTTTAATCAGAGCATTGTCTAAATTCCTGCACTCTGGCGCACTCTGGCGGCTGCACACAGGCAGTGCACGCACGTGAGTCACATGGGGGCGCGAGCCAATGAGAGCGCGGCTGCACACAGAGACACACACACACACAACCCGACCACGGTTACATAGTAAGCTCCACTTGGTCGGAGGCGCGCGCCGCGCCTCCTTCCGCGTTCGCAATAAATAATAATTGTGTCCATTCTGTAAAAGGCATATAAACACTGAATTTTAAAAAGTAATGTCTCTTTATTCCATAACTAGGGCTGCACCGTTATTGACATGTTGGCTCATCATATCCCAACATAAACAGCTTGAATAGTATTTTTATTAAAACATGTTCCAACTTATTGAGCTTCCCCAGAAAACACTGTAGAATCTGCAGCCTTCATCTTCACAAAAGGCTTTTTCAGGCTTAAAAAAGAAAATCTATTATTCAACATAATCATTAACCAAATGGGCCCATTTTACAGAGCCGTAAGGGTCCATTTGGTTCCTAACCATCACTCATTTAGCTGGGGACCGCCCAGAATCGACCTCGAGGACCCCTTTTGGGTCCCCAGACCCCTGCGTTGAGAATCAGTGACCTATAGCCTGACCTCAACAAGCAACGGGGCTAATTTGCCAAGCTGTCACGGTAAATAATTACTTGCGCTTAATTGACCAGAGCTTTACAAATGGGCCAAAGAAGCTCCGCTCGGAAATAGATTGGAAGGTAAATGCGGCGATAAATTAGTCCATCACTTAAAACGATGGCCAAGCAAAGCATTACCCTCATTGTAAGATTATAATACCTATAAACAAGCAAGATGCCACACATACAAAATGTAAACCCTGGACACCCGCGCACACGCACCGTGGTGAAAAAAGTACTCACATTTTGTACTTAAGTAAAAGTATCAATACTGCCATGTAGACATACTCTGTTACAAGTAAAAGTCCGTAATTCGAAATGTACTTGAGTAATAGTACAAAAGTATTGGTATCAAAATGTACTTAAAGTACCAAAAGTAGAAAGGACTCGTTATAAAGAATGTCCCATTTGTATGTATATAGGGCTGAAGTGGTTAATGCATGTGTTGTGAAGATAATCAAAATCTTTAAAGTAACTAGTAGCCTAATCTCTCAAGAACAGCTTCTGCACTGCGTTGGAATCTGTCGGGGAGGTTCGTCATAACGAGTGCGCATTCAGATCAGGAAGTATGCCGCGCTTTACCCAATCACATGTAGTGGGCGGGATTCACATGTCCGTCGATCTTTCCCCCTCGAAACAAACCAAAACTAATTTAACAATAGCGTCCGCGGAGCAGACAAAACCACGGAAATATATTCACATTTTAACTTGCTCTTTCATCATAGAAACAAGTGGGCTTATAACCAAAACGATCCATGTTCTCTGGGAGAAGTGGTGTTAGTGTTCCGTGTAGAAATATTGTTAGTGGGAATGAAAACATAGTCGCACCACCAGAAGTGATGCGCTGAAGGCGCATCACAAACACCGGTTTCCTTGTGCTCTGGTGTTACGTTATCGTCCGCCCAGAGCCAACAGACATAGAACAAACAGCAGAGGGCGCTGTTTTTCATTTTCAGTTGGCGATGGGTTCCCAGATTGCTAGTAGCCTAACTAAAGTTTTTCAAATAATTGTAGTGGAGTAAAAGTACAATATTTGCCTCTGAGATGTAGTGGAGTAGAAGTAAAAGTACTGCAAATTGGAAATACTCCAGTAAAGTCAAAATACCTCAAAATTGTACTTAAGTACAGCACTTGAGTACATGTACTTAGTTACGTTACACCACTGGATTCCACTCATACAAAATGTAAACCCTGCACGTGCGCGCACAGCCGCACACACACACACACGCACACCCACACACGCATTAAGCTCTGGGGGCTAACGATACACAAGTCACGAGTACACTCTCTCAGGCAAGGTTATTCACAGCATTTAAACATGGACACTCTCACACACACACACACACACACACACACACACACACACACACACACACACACACACACACACACACACACACACACACACACACACACACACACACACACACACACACACACACACACACAGCATTTAAAACATGGACACTCACACAGCTCCAGTTGAGCATTTTTATAACAAGGTGATGCATCCAGTCACACCATGCAGAGTACTTTACGCACCAGTTGTATCAACAAGAGACCATACCAACCACTCTCTCTCAAAGGCACCAGCTCACCCAAATTCTCTCTCTCTCTCTCTCTCTCTCTCTCTCTCTCTCTCTCTCTCTCTGTTTTATTCATTTGAAAGTCACAAAAATAAAGGAATTAAGAGGCACTCCAGATGAAGTTCAATCACATCCACAGCCATTATGTCCAGAACTAATTATTTTTCCGCTCGAGTACAAGCGAGAGCATATCCATCCCACCACCACCACACTGGTCCTCACGACGTAGCGGCAAAGAGCAGGATGCCTTTAAGGGTAAAGTCTGTGTTTTGATGTTTTAAAAGCTGCGTTTATGTCCTATAGCGGGGATTAAAACCCAGCTCCCTGTGCAAAGTGTTTACCGCTGAGCCAACGGTGCACACCTGGGGAAAAGTAGAATGTTGACCCTTAAAAGGCCTTAGCACTTGTACCAAATACAACAACCGCAGTTATGTTAGTTGTATTGTATGAACATACTCTGACCATGCAGATGGTGGCTGACACACTCAAAGTGTCAGGCGAGTGCGTTATCGAACGTAGTTTACAACGGCTGCAGCCACACTGGAGGCACCATTTGGACGCTTAAAAAGCTGTCGACACGTTTGCACTTCTATTTTGGAAGCTGTCCTCATCTTTCTTTGTTGACGCCCGTCAGGGATACTCGCGCCAATGGCGCTTTCAGTGTGTCACGACCTTTACATTTCATTCACTAAAACGAGTTACATAGTGTAGCGTTAGCAAGGCAATACGGCTTTCACATCGCCAAATATGGAGCCACAAGATAAGACTATCCGGTTTTCATTAACCCATTAATACCTGGAACTGTGTCATTTTTAGATTTGAGCTAAAAAGCATTATTTTACACTTTAGGCTATTCAAAAATAGCAGATCTGCAAGCTCATAGCGCGGCACCGAGTGCCGCGCTATGAGCTTGTATATCTGCTATTTTTGAAAAATCATGAAAATGTGTGCAAATCTTTGAACGTAATATATTTTCAAAGTGAACATTTTTAACTCAAATCTTTGCTTCTGGGGGTCCCTGGAACAAAATATTTTGATGGGGTCCGCGGCCAAATACATATAATTTTGGGGGTCCTTGACATGAAAAAGATTGAGCACCACTGATATAGAAACATACGTTTTTCAGAAAACTGTTGAGATTTAGGAGACATGTAGAATCGGCTTCAGGTCTCAATGGGTTAAGTTGTTTTTTTATTGGCCTCAATGTCCAAGGACAACAATGGAAAAAGTAGAATAAATAAATATAAAAACACGAGCTAGCGACCTCGCTCTGCCGTTCTGCCTCTGACCGTATCTCTGAGAGAACTTGGCAGCAGTCTGCACACATCTCTCCCTCAGACCGTGGAAGAAGGGCATCTAATCGGTCAAGGATTTCCATACCTGGCCGCCTTCGCTAATCGCGAGTACATCACACGTCTGGCCAGGCTTTATTTCAAGAGCCAAGAAAACAGATAAGCAAGTGACATGGATGGGGATCGCCCTAATCCCACAGAGGAGCCGGGTCGAACGGAGTGCCACGGCGCAGGACAAAATAATGAAGAGCCAGGGGGGCTGTGGGGGGGGGGGAGGGAGAGAGGCTGGCAGAGAGGAGGGAGGGAGGGAGAGGCAGGCAGAGAGGGGAGAGGGAGGGAGGGGCAGGGAGAGGAGAGAGGGATAGAGATAGGGAGAGGCTGGCAGAGAGCGGAGAATGAGACATAGAGGGGAGAGGGAGGGAGGGGTAGAGAGGGGAGAGAGAGGGAGGGGCAGGGAGAGGAGAGAGGGAGGGAGAGGAGAGAGAGAGAGAGAGGCTGGCAGAGAGGGGAGACGGAGACACAGAGGGGAGAGGGAGGGAGAGGTAGGGCGGAGATGAGAGAGGGGGAGAGAGGAGAGAGAGAGGGGAGAGGGAGAGGCTGGCAGAGAGGGGAGAGGGAGGGAGAGACAGGAACAGAGGAGACGGAGACATGGGAGAGGGAGGAATGAGTAAGGAGTGACAGAGAGAGAGGGAGGAGAGAGAGAAGAGAGAGTAAGGAGAGAGAGAGGGAGGAATGAGTAAGGAGTGACCGAGAGAGAGGGAGGAGAGAGAGAGGGAGAGAGAGAGTAAGGAGAGAGAGAGGGAGGAGAGAGTAAGGAGAGAGAGAGGGAGAAGAGAGTAAGGAGAGAGAGAGAGTAAGGAGAGAGAGAGGGGAGGGAGAAGAGAGAGGGAGAAGAGAGAGGGAGAAGAGAGAGGGAGGGATACAGAGAGAGGAGGGAGGGTGAGAGAGAGAAGGAGAGAGAGAGAGGGAGGAGAGAGTAAGGAGAGAGAGAGGGAGAAGAGGGAGAGTAAGGAGAGAGAGAGGGGAGGGAGAAGAGAGAGGGAGAGAGGATGAGAGGGAGGGATACACAGAGAGAGGAGGGAGGGTGAGATAGAAGGAGAGGAGGGAGGGGGCAGGAAGAGAAGGATGAGGTGAGGACAGCTTGTGAAGACACACAGAAGCAAGGAGAGATGGATGAGGTGAATCGGAATGGGAGATCAAAAAGGGAGAGAGAGAGAGAGAGAGAGAAAAGGAGGTGAAGAGAGAAAGCAAGAAGGGTGAAGGAGAGGGAGAGGAGAAACCAGAAGAAATAATGACATTGTAAAAGAGAAGAGTGTATGCAAGCCCATAGCACTGCCTTGTCTGTGCACCTTGTGTTTACCAAGCCTAGAAGACTAACAGAAATGTCATTTGTATTCATATGTTCACAATGTTCAACAATGACAAAAACACTATGACATCGTTAATCGCAATTATTTATGTGACAATGAATGGTCAAGTAAACTGTGTAATGGTGACAACAGTCCTATAGGGGGCGCTGTGGGAAAGTGGAACCAGAGACATCTTGTTGTCAGAAAACATCTTAAAAATATATATTTAATGGTTAGGATTTAAAAGACGTTTGTAGAATATATATTATACAACAGGTAGTTCCGACCAAGCAATCTGATTGGTTGAAATAGCTATCTAGCCGTGCTTCAAACCAGCATGATAGCACAGGCCTAATCACATTAATAAATCACTTCGCACTGCAGTCCGCACCTGATTAGACCATATATGTCACAGCTGTGCTGTGACGTCACGCTGTCCCACGGTAGGAAAACAAACAGCACGGCGAAAATAGCCGATCTAAGTTCACAACGCGACGCCAGGTATCGCACGGCGAAAATAGCCGATCTACAAGTTCACACCGCGTCGCCATCGCTAGGCGTTGTCAGCTTGTAGATCAGTTATTTTGGCCACGTGACACGGTCGTACGACGGAGCATATAGCCTACTGGAATTAATTCCACTGCGCAAGCATTGATAGCTCAGCTGTGTTGATGAGATGGCGCCTCAGAGCGCTGCTACAGGGACTATTTAATGTCTCAGTCAAATAAACTCTTCTCTTTACAGGGAAACGGATAATAGCGAATTTTTTGTATTATGAATTGCCCCACAATATGAATACATTTGGATGTGTTTTGTTGGTAACTGTTGTATAATCGCAATATTACACTCGAGGGTGTGCTTTACCTTACATTATTGGCACTTCAGTGATGCTCGCGGAACTCGGCTTCGCCTCGTTCCTGACCGCATCACTGGCGTGCCAATAATGACGGTAAAGCACACCCTCTCGTGTAATATTGCTTAATTCAAAGATTTGCACAAATGTTAACGATTTTTCAAAAATAGCAGATCTACAAGCTCATAGTGCGGCACTTGGTGCCGCGCTATGAGCTTGTAGATCTGCTATTTTTGAATAGCCAAATAAATCTAAAATGACACAGACGCATTCCCGGTCTTAAAGGGTTAAAAGAGCAGCACTGTTGGTTTGTCCATCATTATTCATCTGATTTAATTCAAGACGTGCCGTCAGTTACTTCACCGACTTCCTAATCACCTCATTTATTTATTATACAGTCAAATATTACTTTAATGTGCTTGGAGCTTAAAGTAATACTAGGTAACGTTTTCAACAAAACTAAAGTTAAATTGTATATCTTTTGTGAGTGGCAAAAGTTTCACAACACCCACTCCATGAATTTCACCCCCGGAAGCCTTTAATTTATATATTTTCTATTGAACGGTGACGGGGGGGACTTTCCCGGGAAAATGACGTCATCTGGCAGGAAAACGGAGGCGGAAATGCACTGGTGTCCTGTTTGGCCAGGAACTACCGCAACGGTTTCCTGTTTGGCCAGGAACTACCGCGCTAATAACAAAAAGGAACCTCACGCTGATTTTAAGAGAATGTAGGATTGGAAGATCGAAAAAGAACAGAAAAAGAAAGCACAGCTCATGGTAACTAATGCTCCACTGGCTAAGAGAAACGATCCGCAGATAGTATAAAACAATTAAAAGATCGCTTTTTGAAACGCTTCCGGCTTCCGGTGAAAACAAATGGAATTCTGGGTAATCGAGGACTACGGAAATTGTATGCAGTGACGGTAGTGACCAGCAGAGGTTGCTAAAAATCGTTATTTGTGAATCTGCATTGTACAACTTTAGAAGAACAGAACTATTAGTTGTTGTTGCAGTTGCTGCGGTGCCATTTGTTTGTGAGCAGTAGAGCCAAAAGGACCTTTTTATGTTTTGCATTGCGATAGATTAATAGAAATTGCGGCGGTGATTATTTTCCCATCTGTAAGTCCTTCAATAATCTACTGACTGTATAAAATATAAGATATTAGCATCGGCCTACTGGAACAGAATTTCCGGGGCACATAAATATTATAAGTGATTTTCTCTCTCTCATTTGTCTGGTGAAAGTGAAATCCCTCTGGAGGAGAAGTTGGCCTGCGTGTGCAAAGAAGAAATGTTCCCTTTACCTTTTCTTTAACCTGTCTGTCTGCTCTCTCCACTTCATTTCCATATCCTTCCCGTTATTACTGAAAAGGTTACTTTGTGAGTAAAATCACCGCTGTCAGCCCGGGTCAATCTATTTCATGATGAAACGAGGAGGGGTTACCAAACATTATGTACAGTCAAGAGAGCATCCTCCGCCCCGTGTTTTACCGTTTAATAAGTGTGACCCCAGACTCATGAGACGGGCGCGGTCATCAGATCTAATCTTCTTCTTCTCCCCCCCCCCCCCACCCCCTTTCTTTTTAAATTTAGAGTAGGCAATTATTTGTATGTATGTGTGTATGTTTCTATCAATTTAGCAGTGGTGGAAAGTAACTAAGTACTATTTACTTAAGTACTGTACTTAAGTACAATTTTGAGTTGTTTGTACTTTACTTGAGTATTTCCAATTTCCAATACTTTTACTTCTACTCCACTACATCTCAGAGGCAAATATTATACTTTTACTCCACTACATTTACTTGAAAACTTTAGTTACTAGTTACTTTTCAGATATAAATTATGATATAATGAAACATACATTAACCACTTTAAACCTATTTTATACATAGGCTATTTGAAAATAGCAGATGCGACGCGTTGTGAGCTTGTAGATCGGCTATTTTCAAATATTTAGTACTTTTACTTTTGGTACTTTAAGTACATTTTGATGCCAATACTTTTGTACTTTTACTCAAGTACATTTTTAATTCTGGACTTTTACTTGTAACAGAGTATTTTTATATTGCAGTATTGGTACTTTTACTTAAGTAGAGAATTTGAGTACTTTTTCCACCCCTGCAATTTAGTCATTTTGCCCTCCCCACGAATGTCTGTGTTTCACTGCTATTGCCCTCTACTGGCTCACCTGTCAGTGAGGAGGGAGCCCCCAACGGAGGGAACGTAGCATCTTTGTCCTACTCTCTTCCCGTCCCACACGTATGTAGACCGGCATGGCCCCAGCCTGTAGGATTCGTTGACACAGCGACAAAGACTGCCCTCGCTGCCCGGAATCTCGAATGCCCGCTGCACAAATCTTTGCCATACGACCTTTCACCTTTAGGGGTGGCAGTGGCTCAGGGGTAGAGTGGCCAGTAGAGCGGCCGGATGGCAACCGCGAGGTTCCCAGTTCGATCCCGGGCTGGGAACCTCGCGGGTGTCGAAGTGTCCTTGAGCAAGACGCTGAACCCCTAATTGCTCCTGATGAGCAGGTTGGTGCCGCGCATGGTTTCCTCCGCCATCAGTGTGTGAATGTGTGTGTGAATGGGTGAATGTAATGCACAATCTACTGTATGTAAAGCACTTTGGATTAAAAGCGCTATATACACCATTTACCATGTATCTCTATGTAAACCAAAAAGGCCTCCGCTTGGTCAGTTAAGATGCAATCACCCTCCAGAAGAGTTGCTGTAGCGTTCATCACAGTAGCCTACTGAGGGGTCAGCAAAGCCATTTACTGTAGGCAGGGCATAATACAGGAAAATTTTTTTTTTAAATATATAAAAATATATAAAAATAATAATAAAACGCTTGCACACAGTAGGGCTCCAAAGATGAAGTGCTTGTATTGCCCTTCACAAACGCAGCCGACTGTGTTCATATAGATGCTTTAGCCAGGTTCTTTACTGAGTGCCCGTCCGTCGGCCCGTCCGTCGGATCTCATCTAAAGAGTGGAGAGACACCAATCTTTGCCGTACGACCTTTCTCCATGATCAGCCTTGCCGATTTTTTACCTTCGTCACCAGTGTTGACACCGGTCTTGTCTTCGTCACCAGTGTTGATTTGACGGTACATTTTGATTTAGTTTTAGTCATAGTCTTTTGAATCAAATTCCATTTAGTTCTAGTCATATTTTAGTCATCTGACATGTTTAAAATGTATTTTGGGCGTTGCCTTGATGGCGTCCTAATGGCTGATTGTACACTTGGTTGCATGCTGAAAATAGCCGATCTACAAGCTCGCAACGCGTCGCAGCGCTCGGGCGCTCTGCTATTTTCAGAGCGCAACACCCGAGCCCAACCAAACATAAAACGACTTGTCTTTTAGTTCTACTGGATCTCTTCTCCACTAGATCCCTCACTAACATTTTAGTCTAGTTTTTATTTGTTGACAAAATTGTCAATATATTTAGTCATAGCTTTAGTCATCATAGCTTAGTTTTTATTTAGTTCTTGTCAGTGAGAAAAGGTAGTGGACCAACATTTTTCGCCATAGTTTTAGTCGACGAAATCAACACTGCAGCCCCAGTCTGTTGGACTCGTTGACACAGCGACTGCCCTCGTCGCCTCCAAGCTTCCCTTCACAAACGCAGCCAAACTGTGTTCTTATAGAGACGCTTGGCGCAGGCTCTTTACCCCTGCGCCACCTGAGTGCCCCGTCCGTCGTATCTCATCCAAAGAGTGGAGAGATACGAATCTGTGCCGTACGACCTTTCCTCTGCCATGAGCCTTGACGATTTATACCTTCAACACACACACACACACACACACACACACACACACACACACACACACACACACACACACACACACACACACACACACACACACACACACACACACACACACACACACACACACACACCGACTTTGCTTGTTTTCCACGGTTTGCTTTCAATCCAGAGACCAGGCGTACAGACTTTGGTGTGACATTGCATTGAATGAAACGGTTTGAAATGTTTTATAATCTACAATATCGGAGACATCTAAGCGCCTTGGAGCTCCTTTATTGTGTGCTTGATTTATCTTGATAGATGTTTTTTATGGCCTTGGACACGAGAGACGAGGAAAAGCGGTCGCGTGCGATCGCCCGCTTGTTGGTGAGCCTCTCATCCACCTTGAGACGACACGTCTTGGCGCTTGGACGTCTTCTCTATGCCAATTTACGAAGCTATATGGTTCGTAACGAAACAGCAGATCTACAAGCTTTATTCGCTATTTTTGAAAAATTGTGAACCCTTCTGCAAATCTTTGAATATATGTATATTTTTTTAAGCGAACATTTGTAACTCAAATCTTTGCTTTTGGGGGATTCTACAAATGTCTTCTAAATCTTTTTTGAAAAAATGTATGTTTCTATATCAGTGGTGCTCAAACTTTTTTCATGTCAAGGACCCCCAAAATCATATGTATTTGGCCGTGGACCCCCATCTCAAATTATGTTGTTTCAGGGACCCCCAGAAGCAAAGATTTGAGTTTAAAAAAAAATGTGCTTAAAAACAAAAACAGACTTTAGAGACTTTTGGTGTGACATTGCAATGAACGAAACCGGTTTGAAATGTTTTATAATCTACATTATGGGAGACATCTATAAGCTCCTTGGAGCTCCTTTATATGGTGTGCTTGATTTATCTTGATAGACGGCTTTAACGGCCTTGGACACGAGAGACGAGGAAAAGCAGTGGCGTGCGATCGCCCGCTTGTCTGTGATGAGAAATCCACCTTGAGACGACACGTCCCGCATGGCCATCTTCTCCACGCCAAGTTACCAAGCTATATAGTTCGTAACGAAACAGCAGATCTACAAGCTCACAACGCGTCACGTCGCAAAGGGGTTGTGAGCTTGTAGATCGTCTGTTTCCGGCGCGCGGCTCCGTCGTACCACTAAGTATAAAGCCGGGCTATAAACATTGCTAATATGATGACTCCATCAATTTTCACCATCCATTCATGTTGTCCTAACAATATAGCATGAGCACATACATCACCAGTCGTTTTTAATTAGGGCGGCATGGCTCGTGTCACGGTGATGGAGACGGGAGGCGGGAAGGGAATATTAACCCTTTAAGACCGGGAACGCATCTGTGTGATTATTATTTTTTTTTTCTTTGGGCTATTCAAAAATATCATATCTACAAGCAGCTTGTAGATCTGCTATTGTTTTTAAATCGTGAAAATGTGTGCAAATCTTTGAATATATATGTTTTTAGAGTTAATATTTTTAACTCAAATCTTTGCTTCTGGGGGTCCCTGGAACAAAATATTTTGAGATGGGAATCCGCGGACAAATACGTGTAATTTTAGGGGGTATTTGACATGAAAAAGGTTTGAGAACCACTGATATTATAGCAATATGCGTGCTTTTAAAAAGAAACCTGTTAGGACTTAGAAGACATAGAAAGACTTAGAATCCCCAGAAGCAAAGATTTGCGTTAAAAAGGTTTGCTTTAAAAACACATCTGACTATTACAGATCTGCTATTTTTTGAATTGCCATGACACAGATGCGTTCCCGTATTGAAGGGGTTAATGTCCTGTGGCCAGTCATTGTAGCTGTCACTGATCATCCGTGTCGTCAGCATTCACACACAATTAACTCTGATGAAGATCTCACACCGCCTCATTTTCTCTTAAATGCAGTGAAGTAGAACTAAGACTCAAACCATTTAACACCAAACAAAATAAAACTCCACGTCTCTCAATCACATGAACCGACATTCGGTCATTCTCTGTGCCTTCGCAGAAAGAAAGGCTGAAAGGAGAGCTAAAAAAAATACAATAATCTTCCCCTACAATCCCCTCTTGTTTGGAAGAATAGTGCTGCTGAGAAAAAACTATTTAATGGTTTTTCATTTGTTGGTGGTGCAACTATTGAAATGGCTTCTTGCAAACTCTGTCTGCAGCTGTCATGAGATGGGGTTGTGTCACGGAACACACACACACACACACACACACACACACACACACACACACACACACACACACACACACACACACACACACACACACACACGCACACAAAACAACTTCGAGTTCCATTCAGATAAACAAAGTTCCAAACTATTCAGATTCTTCATTTTCTTTTCCACAGTGGCTGACAGTTTCTGCTGTTAGGTCCAGTGTTATTTTCTAACCTCAGGCAACCCATGCAGTCGAGTCACTCTCTCTACACAATATAAGTTATAAATTGTCAAAAAATAAAGTAGAAAAATGAAATAAAAGTAAATCAGTTTCTGTGTTGTCCTGGTAGCTATCGTGCCTGTTTGTGCGTGGTAGACCCACACATAACCAAGAAGTCCTCCGTTTGGTCAGTTAAGATGCAATCACCCTCCAGAAAGAGTTGCTGTAGCGTTCATCACAGTACAGAGAGGTCAGCGAAGCCATTCACTGTAGGCAGTGTATAATACAGGAAGAATTGAAAGAAAATATTATAAAAAATAATAATAAAACGCTCGCACACAGTAGGGCTCCAAAGATAAAGTTATTTTATTGCACCAGAAAAACAAATATTTTTCTGGTGCAATAAAAAGCACTTTATCTTTGGAGCCTTGCTGTGGGCAAGCGTTTTATTACTATTTTTAAAACAACTTTTTAAATTCTTCCTGCACTGTGATGGTCCCAACTTTGGGTTTGGGATGTTCATTCATTTTCATTGAAGATTTATTTATTCTCAAAATTACACTGAGTAATTAAACTCATTTGCAGTGTCGTCGGGTAACACAATATGGTGCAATTCAACAACATCACGTTTGAAAAATACATTACATCTGGGAATTGGAAAATAAAAGGCATACATGTGAGATATGACGACTTATGGGTACTAGAGCGGTTCATTTCAATGTAGTCTGCAGGTCATTCCATGTGGTAGGACCACAGAAGCTAAAAGCAGATCTACCAAATTCAGAGTTGACCTTGGGGCACCTTAATCCATTAAGACCTGGAACGCATCTGTGTCACTTTAGATTTCTTTGGCTATTCAAAAATAGCAGATATACAAGCTCATAGCGCGGCACCGAGCTATGAGCTTGTAGATCTGGTATTTTTGAAAAAATGTTTTTGATTTTTTTTTTTTTTTAAATCAAAAAATTAAGAATCGCCTCGTGTCTAAATGGGTTAAATGTGAGAAAACTACTTGAGCGTGTGTGATAGGGTCCAGCGGGGCGGCCCGTTCCAAAAGTGATGAGATATAGCTATAGGACAATCTCCAAGCATGGCTTCATACAAGAACAGATGCCAGTGCAGTTCTCGCAGGTTGTACATGTATCTTCTTTTTCCGTGTGTAATACAGGCACATACCGTTTGTACACACGTGAAAGCACAGGATAATTACTTTAAAATGTTAAGTATATCCGTGCAAACCTTCAAACGTGTAGAGATGCATATGCATGCAGGGAGGGGGAGAAAATAATTTACCGTAGAAAAAGAAAGGAAATTTATGAATAATTTCCTGTCATAATGTCAAGAAAATGAATCCTCCCCCGGAATGAAAATCTTTTTTTTTCTTTTTTTTTTCGCTCTCTTCAACTCCAAGAAAAACAGCAATTAAGTAAATGAAGATGCGGGGTACTTGTGTGTAACGATACTCAGCACTCCGCCTCGCCTTGCCTCGCCTCACGTCTGCCTGCTCGGGAAAAGTGTGTCATCACTGCTGCATCAGCTTGATACATACCGAGGTTGAGTCTGTTCTTCCCTCCATCTACCCCTCTGTTCTTCTCTCCATCTACCCCTCTGTTCTTCTCTCCATCTACCCCTCTGTTCTTCTCTCCATCTACCCCTCTGTTCTTCTCTCCATCTACCCCTCTGTTCTTCTCTCCATCTACCCCTCTGTTCTTCCCTCCATCTACCCCTCTGTTCTTCTCTCCATCTACCCCTCTGTTCTTCTCTCCATCTACCCCTCTGTTCTTCTCTCCATCCACCCCTCTACCCGCCCATGTTCTAAGAACATCACAACGCTAATCTAATTACCTGGTGAGTATGAGAGAGGGGAAAAAAGGCCAGAGAGGGCATGTTTGTATACAATATGTATGTATCATGTATTTGTGCATCTCTTCATGCGCGTGTGTGTGTGTGTGTGTGTGTGTGTGTGTGTGTGTGTGCGCGCGCGCATGTGTGTGAGTACACAGCAAATTCCAGAGAGTTAATTTCAGTGTGCATTTAAAGTGTAGAAATCCTGTTACGTCTAGTTTTACTCTTTCAGAGTAAATGTAACACTCAGGGTGTGTGTGTGTGTGTGTGTGTGTGTGTGTGTGTGTGTGTGTGTGTGTGTCTCTCTCTCTCTCTCTCTCTCTCTCTCTCTCTCTCTCTCTCTCTCTCTCTCTCTCTCTCTCTCTCTCTCTCTCTCTCTCTCTCTCTCTCTCTCTCTCTCTCTCTCAGTGGTGGAAAAAGTAATTTTCACTTGAGTGAAAGTATCAATACTGCAATGTAGAAGTACTCTGTTACAAGTAAAAGTCAGGAATTCAAATTTTTATTGAGTAAAAGTACAAAAGTATTGGTGTGAAAATGTACTTAAAGTACCAAAAGTAAAAGTAGGCCTATACTCATTATGCACAATGTCCTATTTCACACGTTTTCAAACGTATACAAATCTTTTGAAAATAGCAGATCTACAAGCTCACAACGCGTCGCATCGTGACGCGTTGTGAGCTTGTAGATTGTCTATTTTCAAATAGCCTAGGTATAAAATAGGGCTAAAGTGGTTAATGTATGTTTTATAATATAACAATCTATATCTGCAAAGTAACTAGTAACTAAAGTTTTCAAATAATTTATAGTGGAGTAAAAGTACAATAATTGCCTCTGAGATGTAGTGGAGTAGAAGTACAGTAAAAGACATTTGGAAATACTTAAGTAAAGGAGAAGTACCTAATACAAATTGTACTTAAGTACAGTACTTGAGTAAATATGCTTAGTTACTCGATAGTTAGTTATTTTGTGTGTGTGTGTGTGTGTGTGTGTGTGTGTGTGTGTGTGTGTGTGTGTGTGTGTGTGTGTGTGTGTGTGTGTGTGTGTGTGTGTGTGTGTGTGTGTGTGTGTGTGTGTGTGTGTGTGTGTGTGTGTCCCTTTGCTCATGGTGATATGCGTGTGAAGCCTCCGATATTCAAATGCTCCCATGGTACTTCTAATACATGAGGGAAACATTAGAAAGCCTTCAGTGATCCTCCTCTTCCTCGTAGAGAGAGAAGGCTGGGAGCCGCGGCTTTATAATTGGACAGCAGTGATTCCCTTCAGAGGAGCAGCGCCTCACCCACATCAAAGATCCCAGTCCTATATAATGCATAGGTTCCACAGAGCTGACGTACGCTACAAAAGGAAAGACCCCAAATATCTACAAATTGGCGAAATCCCCAGATAAATAAGAACTAGTCAAATTGCTTGCCGCAATTGAAAAAAAAAAGGACGTTTCTGAGAAAATGATGAGATGGTATAGCATACATTATGTAGGGCTTTTCACACACGGGGAAGCAACGTTATTATGCCCCACGACGTGTCCCTGTTCGGGGAATGTCATTGTAGGCAAAATTCTTCTATTTTTTTTTAATTCTGAAAATAACCGATGTACAAGCTACAGATTCTGCTCTGCGTTTGAATCTGTCAGTAGCCGTGTTGACAACCCCGTGCACATTGGGCTACAAGTGGGCACGGGATCAGATCAGGAAGCAGGCCGCGCTTTAACCAATCAAATGTAGTGGGCGGGATTTACGTGTGTGCCGTTCGTTCCCCACTGGAAACAAACCGAAACTCATTTAACAATAGCGTCCTCGAAGCCGACAAAACCACGGAAAGTTAGTTAACATTTTAACTTGCTCTTTTATCATAGAAACAAGTGGGCTTATAACCAAAACCATCCATGTTCTCTGGGAGAAGTGGTGTTAGTGTTCCGAGGAGAAATATTGTTAGTGGGAATGAAAACATAGTCGCACCACCGGAAGTGAAAGGCTGAGGGCAGACCAAAACCAAGCCCCCAGAGTTGCTGAGAAACATTGAAGCTGCCACCCCAGTGGCCAAAGCTGGAACTGCAGGCGGGGAGAAATACATGCACGCGCAAAACATACTGAGAGATATTTATATTTATACATATAAATATGAAAACATATTATACATACATACATATGCATTTACATATAAATATGCATCTCGAGTGTATTTAATAAATATCTCGCGTTCAATCCTTGACACACGGGCTGCCGTAGAACGCAAAAAGGACACTAGTGCGCAGGCTCATAACTCTACGTGTGGTGAAAATCGAACCCATAATTCTACTTCCGGCAGGTTTCCGGGTGCTTCAAAACGCCATTGAGCACATTCATTGAAATGATAGCTGGGGGGCGGGGCAATCCGCCCTCTAGTTATATTATACCTCTATGACCAAAACCCCGGTCTCCCTGAGCACGGGTCCTCCATACAGCTCCGCCAGGAGCCAAATGAATAAGTAAAGAACAGCAGAGGGCGCTGTTTTGACTTTTTATCTGGCGATGGGTTCCCAGATTGGCCGCGATGTGACTATACTATGCAACACGTTCAGAACGGGTTGGACCTATTCGTGGCTATGAAAATGGCCAAATCTTTTTTCAGCTATTCAATTCTTGATGAAATATAGAGTTTAACTCTTTGACTGCGGTTGACTCGATAACGCGTCAATTGCTAGTTTGTCCAGTTGGCCGTCGACGCGTTAGACGCGTTGGACGCGCGTTCATTGTTTAATCTCTGATCGCGCTATTCTGCAATGTTTCACTCTAGGATTCGAGTTCCACTTACTTCACCCACACTTGCATCCGGTTTTACGATGCAGTTTCCGTTTCCCGTTTTCTTTTTTTTTCCCTGGTCATTTTCAGCCAGAATAGGGAAACACACGGTTTTTCACACAGTTATCGCCGTCGTGTATCACATCGTACATTTTTCCAATCGGAGAATCTGAGAACACGTCACATCCGGTTTGACGTATTTCACTGTTTGGCTCTGTTGGGGGGGGGGGGGGGCAGCGAGTCAGCGAGCTGAGGAAAGTGTCTATTTGCTGCTCTCTGCTGGTGGAACGATCGTATGTGTTCAAAACCGCAGCTAGACTTACTATATGAAAATTAAATAACAAAATAAAAAAACAAAAAAACACGAAAATCGCTGGCACTGGGGGAGTACTTTATGAAAATACTCTGGCAGTCAAAGAGTTAAGTGGTTACATTTTAAACTTGCTTCATGCTTATGTGGCCGGCAGTGGCTCAGGGGTAGAGTGGCCGGTAGAGAACTGTGAGGTTCCCGGTTCGATCCCGGGCTCCCCCAGAGTTAGTGTGGAAGTGTCCTCGAGCAAGACGCTGAACCCCTAATTGTTCCCGATGAGCAGGTTGGTGCCTTGCAGGGTTTCCTCCTCCATCGGTGTGTGAATGTGTGTGTGAATGGGTTAATGTAATGCACAATCTATGTAAATCGCTGTGGATAAAAGCGCTATATGAATGCAACCATTTTATGTCCGTTACATCAGCACATTCAATAATATCTGAAACAAACAAACACTACAGTATTTAACCCATTAAGACCTGAGGCCGCTTCTAAACATTTTCTAAATCCTAACAGTTTTTCGAAAAAAAAATTAAAAAAAATATTTTCACGATTTTTCAAAAATAGCAGATATACAAGCTCATAGCGCGGCACTCGGTGCCGCGCTATGAGCTTGTATATCTGCTATTTTTGAATAGCCTAAAGAAATCTAAAAGTGACACAGATGCGTTCCAGGTATCAATGGGTTAAATAAGTGGCAACAACTAGGTATCACAGTTTGTGTCCATTTCTATCTGAACCTCTTGAAAAAGATCACGTTCTAACACTGGAAGCGTAAAACCGAAGAAGCCGTTTCCAAAACTCCAGGGTCACCGTTCTACTTTCACCACGAGCCTCAGGGGATCAATATGTTGACGGATGGTGCAATTACGCCTCCATATTTCCATGATGTACTGTATAATTTAGGGTGGTTATTTCATATACACGCTTAGACAGTTTGAGTTCAAATGAAAAATTAACTACTTAACCTTGTTAACTCTCTCAGTGCCACGCCCCGAGATATCCCGAGTTTTTCCCGAGTACCCTCATTGCAAGCACGAGAAATCCCGAGTTTTTACTTTTGACTGTGGTCGCGCTATTCTGTTTATTTTTCATGATCACTTTCGCTTCTTGACTCCTTCAGACTCATTGGGTTCCGGTTTCATGACGCAGATTCCGTTTCCGGTCCTCATTTTTTTCCCGCGATCATTTTCGGCCAGAATAGGGAAAGTCACGGTTTTTCACACGGTATAAAAAAACAAACGGAGAGGTCCACGTCTACTCTCTTTGGTCTGGGTGACGATCAGTCATCGTAGTCGTGTATCGCATCGTAATTTAGCCCGATCAACGATTGTCAAAAATGTCAACATCCGGTTATGACCGGATATGACGTGAGCCTGTTTGGGAGGGGGCGAGTGAGCCAGCGAGATCATCAATGTGTCGATTTGTTTCTCTCTACTGGTAGAACTGTATTATGGGTTTAAAAACCCAATCAGATCATTTATTTGAATGAAAAATTACAAAATTACAAAATTTTAAAAAACGCAAATTGCTGGCACTGGGGGAGTACTTTATGAAAATACTCTTGGCAGTGAAAGAGTTAAGGACTTGTTGTTTTGTGATTTGTGGGTTGTGTTGTGTAGCCTGGTTCCAGACGAATCTGCCATTGCAAAAAAAGAATTGCCCTTTGGCAGATTAGGTCTGGCCCCTCTCAATAGAGATTGGCTTTCTCTCCGTCCGAAGTTGTGAGGGACCAATCAGGGCTCAGTATGCAAATATGTGGCGAGTTTATCACCAGAGACAATTTTTTTTATTTGCCCCTCGGAAATGCAGGTTCCACACAGAGATCCCAGACTAATATCTACGCAGTGATGTGTGTGTGTGTGTGTGTGTGTGTGTGTGTGTGTGTGTGTGTGTGTGTGTGTGTGTGTGTGTGTGTGTGTGTGTGTGTGTGTGTGTGTGTGTGTGTGTGTGTGTGTGTGTGTGTGTGTGTGTGTGTGTGTGTGTGTGTGTACGTTACGACAAAATAAAACGAACACAACAGTAAAGTAAAAACTGAGTAACCACTTAAAACAGAACAAACTAACACATTACAAAACAGTACTGTACTGTTATGTGTGTGTGTGTGTGTGTGTGTGTGTGTGCGTGTGCGCGTAGCCTTTACTCCCTCATTTAGGGTGCGTTCGGAAATGCAGCACTGAGCGCAGCACTGGCCAATACAAACTAATATGCGAGTGTGCTCCGGTGCACAATTTTCCGAACGCACTCATAGAGAGTATGCACATGCATCACTTTTCCACCGGGACACGCCCCCTTCATCTAGACTGATTGGCAACACAAATAATGAACCTACGTACCTATGAACCTGCGTACGTATGTACCTACTATGAACTCATTATACCATGGCAAGTGTGTCTATTCCCATTCTTTATTTCCTTCAGGGGTTATTATACATCGGAAAAAAAACAACAGGAACAACTATTGTGATACAGTTCCTTGGAACACGTTCCTAGTTCTCATTTCAGGACGTGTGTTATCCATGTTTCCATTATGCATTATTTAGCCGTACAATGGCGTTGGAGGTTGACCTGTTGCACCGTCAGCCCCTCGCTGACATACACTGACAATAACTATTCAGCATTCAGCCTGCAGTAGGTTGTATTTTTCACTCACCTGAACAAAAGCACCAAACAAAGGACGAGCAGCTACCGTGTGCGGTTGTGAATTCATATAAAGCGTGTGTGGGCGCAACGGCAGTCAGGCTAAGAGTTCATCCCGTATGTCTGCCTTTCACTGATCTTCACGTAAATTAAACACAGTCCGTATGCAGAAAAACATGTTTTTTTTTGACAGCCATAACGGCAGTGGTGGAAAAAGTGCAGACATGTTTTACTTAAGTAAAAGTATCAATACCACAATATAGAAGTACTCTAAAAGTAAAAGGCCTGTGTTCAAAAATGTTACTTGAGTAAAAGTACAAAAGCATTGGTATCAAAATGTACTTTAAGTACCAAAAGTAAAAGTCTGTAAAGTAACTAGTGACTAAAGTTGTCAAATAATTGTAGTGGAGTAAAAGTACAATATTTGCCTCTTAGATGTAGTGGAGTAGAAGTAAAAGTATTGAAAATGGGAAATACTGCAGTAAAGTAAACATTCCTCAAAATTGAACAGTACTTGAGTAAATGTACTTAGTTACTTTACACCACTGCATAATGGAATACAGGCAAAAAAAAATAAGCAAAACATCTCAGGGTGTGAAGGCAATCTCACCTAACCCGACAAGACGGAAAAGTTAGCTCCTCTTGTTTTGTTTTTTTCCTGAAGAACATTCTTTGTTACCGAGCATTTGGGCGTGAGGCCAATGTTCAATTTTTTGGGAAAAAATACGCAACTAAATCAATCAACGCAGCTCACGAGATGATCGCTGTGAACAGGAGACGACGTGCAGCTTCAATCTCACCTGCATGCTGTCTCAGCTTAATGGACGGTGCAATGAAGTGAGACATGGAACTGCAGCGTTGCGGTCAATTCAACTTTCACTTCAATCAGCTCGCCGTGCAACATTCTCAATCAGGTCTTAACAGGTTGGATATTATAATCCCCTTATGCCACGCGTCCCTCGATGTGCATTTTAAACCACTAAGACCGGGGACACATCTGTGTCATTTTAAGATGTATTTGGCTATTCAAAAAATAGCAGATACACAAGCTCGACGAGCTTTTAGGCAACTTGAAAAATTGTGGAAACTTTGTGTTTTAAAGCAAACATTTTCAACTCCAATGTGCTTCTGGGGGGCCCCTGGAACAACATATTTTGACATGGGGGGGTCCGCGATCAGATACATATAATTTTTGCGGTCTTTCACTTTTGACATGGAAAAGTTGATAGCAACATACTGTTAGGATTTAGAAAATAAATTGTATTATGTATTTGGCCGCGGACCCCCATCTCAAAATGTTTTGTTCCAGGGACCCCCGCCCGAAGCAAAGATTTGAGTTACAAATATTCGCTTTAAAAATATATATATTCAAAAATGTGCACAAATCTTTTTCCAAAAATAGCAGATCTACGAGCTCACAGTGCGGCACTCGGCGCTGCGCTATGAGCTCGTAGATCTGCTATTTTTTAAATAGCCAATATAAATCTTACATTTGACACAGAATCGTTCCCGGTCTTAATGGGTTAAAAGGAAATCCAGTGACCTAATTGAACTGAATTGAATTAACGCCCGTCGAGCCCTGATGAGCACAGTGTGAGAGCTGTGTGGTAGCCTTTATGCCTTCATGCAGCCCGGCTAGCTCATCCACGTTCAGAATAAAACCAATCAGTCCGTGACTGACGCCATAAAAAGACAGAAACGATGCTGGGAGGAATTCATCAGGGGAAAAAAGCAAGAGAGAGCCACTGTACTGTTAGTCGTGTTTCTGTCTCACAGAGACGACTTGTTTATCATATTCTGCCATTTCTTGGCCGTGAACGGATATTGACGACCTTGTTCTCCCTGATGTAGAAAGCGATACTAAACCGTGGGAGTGAGTCCAAAAGATTGAGAACACGACATAATGCCTAAAAAAAAATGATACGCGGCCATATCGATCGGCCACAAAATCTGCCAGCTTTTTCTTTGTTCCCTGAAAAGTGCACCGAGGGGACACGACACGGTGCATTTTCTGGCATTTCTTGTACTTTACTATATTATATCATTCACCAGGGTCATGTATTATGGATGTTCAAGGTTCAAGGATGTGTCAGGCTGTATTTCTACATGTTCTGCATGTTTTTCTATAGAGCTTTTATCCAAAGCTCGTTACGATGTGCTTCACATTCTCACATTCACACACACACACACACACACACACACACACACACACACACACACACACACACACACACACCGATAGTGGAGGCGACCATGAGAGCAACTTAACCCTTTAAGACCGGGAACGCATCTCTGTCATTTTCGATTTTTAGCTATAACCATTATTTTATACTTTGGCTATTAAAAAATAGCAGATCTACAAGCTCATAGCGCGGCACCGAGTGCCGCGCTATGAGCTTGTAGATCTGCTATTTATTTATTTTTTCGTACATTTGTGCAAATCTTTTTTTTTTTTTCATTTCAAACCTTTATTTATTCTCGAAAGACATTGAGGTTGCCCTCATTTGCAGTGTCGTCGAGATACAGTACAACATCAATACAACATCAATATTCATATCAATGACATTCAGAACAAAAACAAAATTAAAAACAGTTACAGACATTTGTGGGTAGATCTGCAATCAAAGATTTAAATTGACCATATGTTATGGGCGAACTGATCTTAAATTTCAGCTGCAGGTCATTCCACGTAGTTGGGGCACTAACGCAAAAGGCTGTTTTCCCAAGTTCAGTCCTTACCCTAGGGACTTTTAGCGTCAGCCAGTCATTTGAGCGTGTCCCATGCGCTCCAGGATTCCATTCTATCAATGAATTAATATATAATGGCAAAGTCCCATCAATTGCCTTAAAAATAAATAGGTACCAATGTTTGTTTCGCCTGTCAGCCAAGGATGGCCAACCTACTCTGTCATATAGGATGCAGTGATGGGTCCTAAAATGTTCACCAGAAATGAAGCGCAGGGCAGAGTGGTAAACTGAATCTAAAACCTTGAGGGTAGAAGGGGAAGCATTCCTATAGATGACATCACCATAGTCCAAAACAGGGAGAACAACAGCTTCAATGACTCTTTTTCTACAGGTCATTGGGAAACTAGCTTTATTCCTGTAGAAGAAGCAAACATTTGTAACTCAAATCTTTGCTTCTGGGGGTCCCTATTACAAAATGTTATTTATTTTTTATGGCATGAAAAAGTTTGAGAACCACTGATATAGGAACATTCAGACCCCCATCTCAAAATATTTAGTTCCATGGACCCCCCAGAAGCAAAGATTTGAGTTAAAAATGTGCCCAAATTTCACGATTTTTCTAAAATAGCAGATCTACAAGCTTAGAGCGTGTCACTTGGTGTCGCTCTATGAGCTTGTAGATCTGCTATTTTTGTATAGCCAGAGTATAAAATAAAATGTTATAGCTCAAATCTAAAATGACACAGATGCGTTGCCGGATAGAATTTTTCAGTTTTTCAGTTTCAGTTCAATTTACAGTTTTCTGAAAAACCTATGTTGCTACTGTATATGAGTGGTTCTACTGTATATGAGTGGTTCTCAAAACTTTGTCATGTTAAGGACCCCCAACATTAGATGTATTTGCCTGCCGACCCCCATCTCAAAATATGTTGTTCCAGGGACCCCCCAGAAGCAAAGCTTTTAGTTAAAATTGTTAGTTAAAAAAGCTTTAAAAGGATATACATTGAAGGATTTGCACAAATGTTCAAGATTTTTCTAAAATAGCAGATCTACGAGCTTGTATATATGCTATTTTTGAATAGCCAAAGTATAAAATAATGCTTTTTAGCTATCATGGAGAGCAGTTAGGGGTTGAGTCGGTGCCTTGCTCAAGGACACGTGGACAGCAGACACTTAACCTCCTCAGACGCCGTCCGCCCAGCCGGTGTATTAAAACGAGCTCTCTAGCCGAGCGACTTAACTTTGAGGAAAGTAACAGTGACCCCCTGGAGAGATGGATGTCTAAGCCTGGATGACTGACAGCCTGTTAGCCTGTTATCATAAACGAGAACACAATCAGTCAAGGTTCTTTGTTGTAGAGGAGGAGACTGTGTGTGTGTGTGTGTGTGTGTGTGTGTGTGTGTGTGTGTGTGTGTGTGTGTGTGTGTGTGTGTGTGTGTGTGTGTGTGTGTGTGTGTGTGTGTGTGTGTGTGTGTGTGTGTGTGTGTGTGTGTGTGTGTGTGTGTGTGTGTGTGAGGAGTATACAGTAGGTGCTTGAAAGAAAGATTGAGATACGGGGGAGTTGGTGTGTGTGTGTGTGTGTGCGCGTGAAGGTGAATATGAGAGGAGTGTGTGGGTGAAAGAAAGCTGGAGACGCAGGGGAGTTGGTTTGTGTGTGTTAAGACTGTGTGTGTGTGAGTGTGTATGGGTGTCATTAAGGGCTCATTGTTCAGTCCATTGGTGATATGGCTGACTTTAAATCACCTCATCAACTTTAATGTCTCCTCAGACATCACCCTGGTCAAGGAGAAGCAATGAAGTCACAAACTCACTCCCTCTGATACGCTCATTGCTTTGGTCAAGGAGATAATATACGCACGCTGAGACAAAGTACCGTCACTCCCCTTCAATCAGACAGATATCAAGACATAATACACACACAGATAAAGTAACTCCCCTTCAATCACACAGATATCAAGACATAATACACACACAGATAAAGTAACTCCACTTCAATCACACAGATATCAAGACATAATACACACACAGATAAAGTAACTCCACTTCAATCACACAGATATCAAGACATAATACACACACAGATAAAGTAACTCCACTTCAATCAGACAGATATCAAGACATAATACACACACACACACACACACACACACACACACACACACACACACACACACACACACACACACACACACACACACACACACACACACACACACACACACACACACAGATAAAGTAACTCCCCTTCAATCAGACAGATATATTCCTTGGGCTGATAATGTATAATCATCATATCTCTGTCTAGGACAGTAGTTCTCAAAGTGGGTTTCCTATTTTATATGTTGTCTATTTGAAAATAGCTTATCTATCCCCCCCCCCCCGCCCCGAATGAAAAGAAAACGTTTTTTTCTTATTATATATATATTTTTTAATTAAAAAGAAGTTGTGGACTGAAGTTGGTTTGCTTCCATAATCCATAATGGTGCATTTTCGAACAAAATGTATTAGACTATTTGCACTTCCACCATGGACAGACAACTAAAACGACTCACTCGCATTACATTAACACATCCACATGACATGCACAAATAAACCATCAGTTTTATTAGAATATGATAAGCTACTCGCGGCACTTTCTGTTATTAGATAAATGGCCAAAGAGACGGTAACCGGAAGACTCGCCCCAAAACACGCTCGCCACCATTTTATTTGTGGGCCAGTGGTGCTTGTATTCTTGTATTCGTTTTACCGAGCATAAGGTTAGAAATAAGTTTAGGTTTATAGGCATAGTTTTACTGAGGTTAAGTTTAGGAATAACAGGTGAATATACCGCCTCATTTGCCCCGGGGGACTGTGTTTTATAGATCTAATATTTAAAAAAATATATTATCTTGGCAATCGGGTCCTTGATATGAAAATGTTTGAGAGCCACTGGTCTAGGACATGGATGCATCTACTCAAGTACTGTGCTTAAGTACAATGTTTAGGTATTTTTACTTTACTGGAGTATTTCCAAATGTCAGTACTTTTACTTCTACTCCACTACTGTACATCTCAAAGGCAAATGCTGTACTTTTACTCCACTATACTTATTTGAAAACCTAAGTACTAGTTACTTTGTAGATTTTGATTGTTATTACAAAAAAAACACATTAACCACTTCAGCCCTATATACATTTCGTCCATTTGAAAATAGCCGATCTACAAGCTCACAATGCGTCGCGATGCAACGCATTGTGAGCTTGCAGATCTGCTATTTTCAAAAGATTTATACATTTCATACATTTGAAAACTTGTGAAACGGGACTATTTGCATAACGAGTACTTTCTACTTTTGGTACTTTGATTACATTTTGATACCAATACTTTTTGTACTTTTACTAAAATATTTTTTTTTATTCAAGACTTTTACTTATGAACAGTATATTTGTACTTTGCAGTATCGATACTTTTACTTAAGTGAAACATGTCTGTACCTTTTCCACCACGGCACACTCTCATGCGGCGTGCACTGCACACACACACACACACAACACATGCACACATGAGATGACAATCATCATCCCCGTCACGTGGAAACACGCCAAAGCACCCATGACTGACTGAAGCCCTGAAACCAGATGCTCACGGCGTAGCGGCGTAGCGGGCCGTTTCATCTCTACATCTCAACAGTACAATAACCTCCCGCTGTGGTGATACAGTGTAGGAGTGGTGTGTATGATCGATAGGTAATCCGCCGCGGTGATAGCGCCGGAAAAGGTCAGCGGAACCCAGCCGGACACCAGGGGGAGGACACGTAATGACAAACATCCATCTTTGAGTGCAGGGGCAAAGGGGGGGTGGGGTGTGTGTGTGTGTGTGTGCGTGTGCGTGTGCGTGTGCGTGTGCGTGCGTGCGTGTGGTAGCCACCAGGGTCTTTGATAGGGTGTGGTGTGTGTGTGTGTGTGGGGATGAGGCACTGGGCCAATTCTCATTACCCTTTGCCGACATCCACAACATCTGTGTTCCGTTCTGAGCGTTGCAGTACAAATGTAGCCTGAGTTATTCACTTAGTTGAGCGCTGGTGTCGCGCACTATAGGAAAATAGTCGATCTACAAGCTCACACAACGTGTCGCGATGTGACGCGTTGTGAGCTTGTAGATCTGCTATTTCCAAATGGCCGAAATGTATATATATAGGGCTGAAGTGGTTAATGTATGTTTTGTAATAATAATCAAAATCTACAAAGTAACTGGTAACTAAAGTTTTCAAATAATTGTAGTGGAGTAAAAGTACAATATTTGCCTCTGAGATGTAGTGGAGTAGAAGTAACTACAAAAAATTGGAAATACTCCACAAAAGTAAAAAAAAAAGACCTAAACATTGTACTTAAGTACAGTACTTGAGTAAATGTACTTAGTTACTTTACACCGCTGTGTGCAGGTATAAGCATAAATCAGGCTTCACCTGTCTTTTAAATGTCCTGAGCGTTCCAGATGGGTTCAATGCCACTCTGCTGTTTCCTGCTGTTTCCCTGCAAATCACTTTGATCCGGGGCAAATTTCACAATTTTTTTTTTCTGACACTTGAGCCGACAAACGCTGCCATAAAAACTGTTATGACACCACTTGACTTCTCCGCACGGCGGTGCACTGCCCCGGGACTTTACACCGCCGACTGTAAATCTGACTTTTAAACTTTTAAGGCAACGTACAATAAACGATTTTTATTTTATTTTATTTTGCAGATTTATTTTTCACAGCGTCGCCTCCAAAATGCGTTTCTCTGCACTTGCAGTGGTGGAAAATAACTACGTACATTTACTTAAGTACTGTATACTTAGGTACAATTTTGAGGTATTTGTACTTTACTTGAGTATTTCCAAATTCCAATACTTTTACTTCTACTCCACTACATCTCGGATCCAAATATTTTTTTACTCCACTACATTTATTTGAAAACTTTAGTTACTAGTTACTTTGTAGATTTTGATTATTATTACAAAACCTACAGTACAATAACCACTTCAGCTCTGTATACATTTCGGCTGTTTGAAAATAGCAGATCTACAAGCTCGCGACGCATTGTGAGCTTGTAGATCTGCTATTTTCAAAATATTTGTATACATTTGAAAACTGGGGCATAATTAGTACTTTTATTTTAGTACATTTTTATGCCAATACTTTTGTACTTTTATTCAAGTAAATTTTGAATTCCGGACTTTTACTTGTAACAGAGCTGTTTCTATATTGCAGTATTGATACTTTTACTTAGGTAAAGCAATTTAGTACTTTTTCCACCACTGCTCGGAAGAGCTTAGAGGCCCCTCAAACAGCACTGTGTAACATGTTAGCGGTCTCCACTGACACACAGGAACACGTTGTTTTTAATTGGGGTCACGCAACGCCAGGAGAGCAACACATCAGCTTTAGGTCTGGATGTGGAAGCGTAGGGTTTTTAGACACATTTGGTGGAGTCTTCAGACGCTTTCATCTCGTTCTCCCCACACCATGGTGGAGATGTGGTGTTAACCACTGACAGCATGGTGCCCACTTCCCTTTATTACATGTGGTGAGTCCATTTACATGCTGTACAGATCAGGATATGGTCGCTTTAAATCTATGAGTCTCCTGGCAAATCGAATTCAGTTCGCTCAGTTCGGGGCTCTCCCCAGGTTGGCAGAGGGAGAGTAGCGCCCAGGATTACAGCTTAGGCAATTGGCACTGGGTGAATAAATGGGTTACAAAAATTGTGGGATAACTGTACTGAGCTGATCCACATCTGTTTACAATATTGCATATTAAAACATCTTCAACAAATGCTAAATGCCATGGCAATGGTTTCCAAATCACGATTGTTATGCCTGGATGGCTATTAACAGCACTCTGTAAACAGTATACTGTCTCCACCGACTGACTGTCTGTCTCTCTGCATATTCGTCTGTTTCCAATAACCTCACCTCGGCTGTAATTTCAGCCATAATTTTATTTCAAGGGCATCGTTGTGATCCACAAAGTTTATATAACTCCCGTTTGCTCGTTTCGGTGGCGTTGACTGTAAATTCCTGTGTACGGTAACGGAGGTATAATATGATATTGCTCTCAATCTAGTGAGCAAATCTCTCTCATAAAAAAATCAATACGTTCATTTCACTCTGTTCATTCTCTACAGCCTGAACCTCCACCCCCACCCCTCCCACACCCCTCTCCATTCCTCCCTTCCGCCCCATCAGTTATCTCTCTCTCTCTCTCTCTCTCTCTCTCTCTCTCTCTCTCTCTCTCTCTCTCTCTCTCTCCCCCTCACCCCTCTCCCAAAGACAGGGCAGCTGTGTAATCTCTCTTCTCTGTCTGTCCCGATGGAAACATCTCTCTCTCTGTGTCTCTGCCACACACACACACACACACACACACACACACACACACACACACACACACACACACACACACACACACACACACACACACACACACACATTTGCTCCCTCTGTTTGAACAGAATAATCAGTGCTCTCTCTCTCTCTCTCTCTCTCTCTCTCTCTCTCTCTCTCTCTCTCTCTCTCTCTCTCTCTCTCTCTCTCTCTCTCTCTCTCTCTCTCTCTCTCTGTCACACACACACACACACACACACACACACACACACACACACACACACACACACACACACACACACACACACACACACACACACACACTCCCTCTGTTTCTACAGAATCTCTCTCTCTCTCTCTCTCTCTCTCTCTCTCTCTCTCTCTCTCTCTCTCTCTCTCTCTCTCTCTCTCTCTCTCTCTCTCAGCCCCACCAGACCCTTTGCTCTGGTCTCTGTGAGTAATGGGCTTCGGCGTGTTGCTCCCTGCGGTGACCTGTTGGCCCACCGAACCAATCTCTGTCTCTCTTCATCCTCGGCCAATTAAAAAGCATCGACAAGCTAGTGACAGAGGCTGTGTCTGATTGGATGAGCCCCAACCACGTCTGTCTGTCTGTCTGTCTGTCTGTCTGTCTGTGGGGGAAAAAGTACTCCCACTTTTGTACTTAAGTAAAAGTATCAATACTAGAAGTGCAATGTACAAGTAAGTAGAAGTCTGGAATTCAAAATGTACTTGAGTAAAAGTACAAACGTATTGGTATCAAAATGTACTTAAAGTGTTAGGAAAATTAGATTTTAAGTCTATAAGTATGATAAATGTGTCTGTAGAAAACTGCATAAATGTAGGAGTTTACAAGAGTAAAAAAGGGGGAACTAACACATAATGGTCATATGATGTTTTGACATTTTTTATAGTGGCTCATGTTTATATCCTGGTATTTACACATATAACTGCTCTAAGTTCAAATATTCTGATCACTTAGGACACACATTGATATATAGACCTTTATACTGTGTATATTTTAATTTGTAGGTCTAATAGTGTTGAGTGTTAGTATAACTGCGTCAATATACCCTTATATTAAAAAAAACTGTTTATCGGAGCAGGAGATGAGATCATAGTTTAAAGAGGTCGTGATATAATGTTATCTATTAAGCACAGTAGAGAAGAGAGGAGTTTTAGGGAGGGTGCATTCCACAGGTGCCAAGGTCATCTTGCAGCCCGGGGCAGCCGTGGGAGAATGAACACACAGGGAGGGGGCCTTTGCCCGCCCCAACGATGGGTCGCGAGATGGCACGGGATTAGGGGCCGTCTGCTCAATCCCCTACGATGGATCAACAGCGACTCCTGTTGATGATTTTATTTTAATCTTTATGCCAGAGATATAAAAACTTGATGAGAAAAATATTATGTTATTACAAACTTCTCGACCTGCTTGAGAGGCGTGTATCTCGGAGCTCCGATGTAATATATATCTGGTGTAGTATCTTTATTGTTTGTTTTGATAATTCATTCTAATAGTTTCTAGGCTCATAAATAATTGTAAAACTTAGACTAAGGATAATAAAATCATTTCGATTTAACCACAATTGTAATCACCTGTGTAGCAATTCTTTCAAGGGATTTTCCTCTCACTCTATAGAACCATCTGAACCAAGTACCTTATCGATGATTTACTTTTAATGGTGTGAAGGTTCAGTAATAAATCTAACAAATTGGTGCCAGAAACCCTTATGGTTCTGTGGAGGGAAATCCTTTGGCAGGTTGACCGTCTGGACATCATTCCAGTAACCGGTCTCGGCTTTCTTGTCTCGGTTTGAGCAAACTTGCCCCGGGGTGAAAGATAAGGCTTGCTGAAACCTGTTTCGACGAATTCAGCGATTGATTACTCTAACCTGAGTTTGTTTGACTGAGATAAGCAATTGTCGTAATCCAAAAGCATTGATTTAAATTTAGCGATTGTAGGACATTGATTTATAACCAAATTTGAATGAATTGTCATTAAGCTGTGTGTTTTAACTGTGCAAAATCGGACTATGGGAGTTTGACGGGAGACTATTATTTATGGGTATTAACAGTAGAGAGATTACCAGATTTTACCGCACGAGTGCAGCATGTACCTTGATCCAGTATCTACGTTGTCACACAAAGTGCGGTTAATATCAGGTATTACAGTTTAGGACTGCCGAGATATAACAGCGATATAGCTGCCGACACATTACAGTTTATAGCTGCCGAGATATAACAGCGATATAGCTGCCGACACATTACAGTTTATAGCTGCCGAGATATTAACAGCGATATAGCTGCCGACACATTACAGTTTATAGCTGCCGAGATATAACAGCGATATAGCTGCCGACACATTACAGTTTATAGCTGCCGAGATATTAACAGCGATATAGCTGCCGAGACATTACAGTTTATAGCTGCCGAGAGATTAACAGTGATATAACTGCCGAGATATAACGGATATAGTCTTGACATTTATTGTATGGGTGGGTTTCCTTATAGCGCGCCGCGCTGTAAGTTTGTTTTGGGGAAAAAGTATTTGGGGGTGGTGTGTGCTCGCGACAATCTATTAATTGTCGCATCTCTTCTGTCTATCTCTTTCTAGTTCACTATTAAATCATTGTATAATATACTACAGTTCATTGCGCTAGGAAGTGTGTGCCTTTTTAGAAAGTTGGAAGTGTGTTGGAAAAAAAAAAAAAAAAAAAACTAAAGATTCTTAAAAAGCGTGAAACGATTTTTTGACACCTCTAAATAATTTTGCAAGATAGTACGGTTCTGGGCGATAGGAACTGTATGTTTTTTATACATTTTGGCCACTTATAGTGATTTGTAGAATAAAAACTAAAACGTGCACGGGCACTGTTTTCTCTGTGCGGCTGGTTAGCTTCATCATTGTCATTGTCATCGTCATTGAAGATTAACAACATACTGCTGTGTGTTGGGGGAGCTTGTTTGAGCTGTTGTGATAATTATACTTTTACTTGAGTACTTTTTGTTCACTACTGACATATACGCACACGCATGTAGACTCATAGAAAGCCCTAGTAGTATATCATTTTAATGGTTCACACAGGGAGACAGAGAAAAGAAAGGGGACGGGGCTATATATAATATATATATAATCTACCCATTAAACAAGTGTGAGGTTGTAACAGTTAGAGTAAAAAAGAAACGTGTAAATTGGTAACAATATTGCGCAGTGCATCCTGTTTTAGATAATTTAATAGGGTGCCACAATTTTATACTGTTCACTTATCATTTGTAGCTCTAAATTTGTCATAATTTAAACTGTTAACTTAACTATTCCAAAGCTAATTTTATTTTCATAAATAAAATCATTCATCTTATTAGGTTCATAATTAGACTTCCCAGGGTGCAGTGTTATTGAAGATAGATACATATATATATATATACCGCTGAGAGGTCTCTCTTAAATTTTTGGAAGATTAATTAGATAACAGCATAATGGCATACTGGTCTCTTCACGGTACCCCTGCTAATCATAGGCCAACATTAGCACGCTCTCAGGCGCAAACCATGCCTAGTCATGCGCCCCCATTGGGGGTTCCCACATTAGCAGTTCCTATGCGTGATTATTCGGTTCCATTTAAGCATGCTGGATATGACAAGAGAGCTTGGGCGTTTGATCGACAGAAACCCATCCTGATTATCGGAGATAGTAATTTGGCTCGGATACCAAGTGTTCCTTATTCTAACATGCAGGTGGAAAGTTACCCTGGAGCTAATTTTCTTAATGTCTGTGACATGGTCAGACGGTCTCCTAAGGATTTACACGCTGAGATCCTGGTGTTATCTTTAGGTATTAACAGTAGAAATCAACCTGATTTGCGGCTTAATAACACACTGTTAGACGTTCTACATCTCAGCGCCAGGGAGAAGTTCCCAAATGCGATCATTTATGTTCCTTTGATACATTATTCTACATCACTGAGTTGGCCACAGAGAGATATTCTCGGATCCCTTAATTCCTTCATCGGAACAAACTACCGACACCTGAAACCCATTCCAGCGTGGAGTTTTCAGACAGCTGGAGATCATGTTCATTGGAGACCTAGTACCGCTATGGTTATAATTAATCACTGGGCGTCACAGCTCGATATGTAATGCCTGCCTGCCTGCCCCTACCCGACACTGACCCCATTAGATTTGTCGGTTCGCTGGTGTCAGAGGCCTTTTATGGCATAGTGACGAAAATAATTCTCCAGCAGACGCAAGACAGAGTAAAATGATTTGGTCAGAGACACGAGTTGGGTGAGAAACCAGGAAGAATGTATAATTCATAGATTGAGGAGTCAGATACAGAAAGCGCTGGTCACAGGTCACACATAGGACTTAAGTGAGCGAGTGAGGAAGGACAGTTGTTGAGGAGGATTACAGGGTTAAGCAGAACTGGGAGAAAAGGAAGAAAAAGGTGATGATAGAAGGGAGTATGAGAGAGTAGGAGAGAGGTCAGAGTGCAAGCACGGTCACACACAACATACATGACATTGCTTAGCTGCTGCAGTACACATACGAAACCATACATTTCACACACATGATAAGCAAAAGTTTAAGAGGAATAAATAATAATGATAATACTGCTAACTGCCAAATTATTATAACTGCCATTTTTCAAAGTAAATAACCCTGCTGAGGATAATTGCGTTCACATCCGAGGGGTCCACGATGTTTATGGTCTGGACAATTTGCTTTTTCACATGAAGTGACACTGTCTGCAGCTATTGGACGAGACATTACAGGCGTGAAGGGGTCAGTCTATGCGACCTGGGATGTAAACGATGCTACTGGATTGTTTGCAATGCACATGCGACACGTGCAGGAGAGAGAACTATATCGAATGAGCATTTTGGGGGTGCTCAGGAAAACATAAACTGTTTTGCGTCTGTCTTCCGGCAGGAGGAGTGTGGAGGAGTGTGTCACGTGACCGGGCCACTGGAAGATGTCAAACCAGGGTCTCAAGCCCCAAAAGCATGTGAAAGCAAATTTTCCTCTGGCAAGTTGGTAATTAAAGTATTAAATGGCGAAAGTAGGGCAGAGTGCACCTTTAGTTGTAGGTTTCTAAAAAAAATAGAGCAGTCTTTTTTCAGAAAAAGGGGGAGAGAGACAGGTCCAGGTTTTAACAAGCATTGCGACATTCATCACATTTAAGTGTTACAATGGAAAATTTAAGACAAACCATATATAACCACACATACAGTACTGTAGTATACGACCATGGCAGAGACATTGTTGTACATAGAAAACTCACACTATACACTGACTGGCACCCTGACCAAAGATTACAAGTGTATGTAGTAATTAAGTAAGTAGGCGTAGTAGAGGTGAAGTTTGGAACAATAGGAGAAGAAAGTTTGTTAAAATATTAAATGAGGGCCGTTGAATGGAAAAAAGAATGTTATCAGAGGGCTTGAGAGAGAAAGAGAGGAGGGAGAGCTTCTGTATGTGATGTTTAGAAGTAAAAGAGCTAAGGAGGCCAAGAGGGTGATTTTGACTGCCACGGCCTGTATGTAAGTGGTGTGATTGAACAGACAGAGAAGTTTAGTTTAGTTTAGTGTATTTTTATTAAAAGTTCAGAATTAGGAGAGTACTAAATCAACAGAGTATAGTATGGAATAAATTAGAAGTGTTTAAATGCTTCTTAAATGTTGGAAAGTGTTTGAAGACTTAAATGGCATCTAGTAAGTTCAATAAGTAAGTGCGGAATGTGAGAATGTTAGAAATATGACAATAAGTAAATTTAAAGTATCTCATTGTCTTGTGGGTTAGGAGTGAATGTTAGAAGGAACATAAATAATAATAAAATATATGATAAGAACAAGGAATGTTTTTTAACGAGCGGCAGATGGTGCGGGGCATGTTTAGTTGAGAGTGAATACATTCTAAAAATAGTTTGGTCAGATATGATGGAAGTGCAGCCCAAAACAATATAACAATAGTTTCAGTAATTCAAAGTTGGCGTTGGGGGAAGTATTGCGATTGTATTAACTGTTGTACTGTCATCTGTTAACTTAAGTGATTGATCATTCCCCAGATGAACTAACCACAGATCGAAAAAGTCACGGACCAGCTGATTTTAGGTCAAAAAGGGGGACGCCCCTGGACCTGAGCAAAATGTGTAGAAAATGTATTACAAAGTGTACAGACCCTAATTACATTGAAAGCCTCTATTTTTCTAACAGACACAGGAGAAACGGACAGGAGGTATACCCAGAATCCAGCATAATCTGTGTTTGTCATGCTATGCTTGCTTTATGTTGTGGCTTGTCTGTCTGTTTAGTTTCCTCCCCAGCCAGTCAGCTAAGGGGGACATTGGGGCAGTCCTTTGGGGTTTTGGCTGTTCGCAGTTGGTAGTGGCATGGGAGAATGTGTGTCTTAATTACAATTTTTTCATTGCAGCACCTAGGACCCAGAATGCCGTGCCTAACCTAAATCTAACCCAGACACACATGACGACCCATTTGCAACTTGTGACACAACACTGTAAATCTAGGTGTAGGTCCTTCTAATTTCCCTTCTAGATTCCACCTACCTCTATGGGAGGTGGAAAAGGGGGACTGTTAGGAAAATTAGATTTTAAGTCTATAAGTATGATAAATGTGTCTGTAGAAAACTGCATAAATGTAGGAGTTTACAAGAGTAAAAAAGGGGGAACTAACACATAATGGTCATATGATGTTTTGACATTTTTTATAGTGGCTCATGTTTATATCCTGGTATTTACACATATAACTGCTCTAAGTTCAAATATTCTGATCACTTAGGACACACATTGATATATAGACCTTTATACTGTGTATATTTTAATTTGTAGGTCTAATAGTGTTGAGTGTTAGTATAACTGCGTCAATATACCCTTATATTAAAAAAAACTGTTTATCGGAGCAGGAGATGAGATCATAGTTTAAAGAGGTCGTGATATAATGTTATCTATTAAGCACAGTAGAGAAGAGAGGAGTTTTAGGGAGGGTGCATTCCACAGGTGCCAAGGTCATCTTGCAGCCCGGGGCAGCCGTGGGAGAATGAACACACAGGGAGGGGGCCTTTGCCCGCCCCAACGATGGGTCGCGAGATGGCACGGGATTAGGGGCCGTCTGCTCAATCCCCTACGATGGATCAACAGCGACTCCTGTTGATGATTTTATTTTAATCTTTATGCCAGAGATATAAAAACTTGATGAGAAAAATATTATGTTATTACAAACTTCTCGACCTGCTTGAGAGGCGTGTATCTCGGAGCTCCGATGTAATATATATCTGGTGTAGTATCTTTATTGTTTGTTTTGATAATTCATTCTAATAGTTTCTAGGCTCATAAATAATTGTAAAACTTAGACTAAGGATAATAAAATCATTTCGATTTAACCACAATTGTAATCACCTGTGTAGCAATTCTTTCAAGGGATTTTCCTCTCACTCTATAGAACCATCTGAACCAAGTACCTTATCGATGATTTACTTTTAATGGTGTGAAGGTTCAGTAATAAATCTAACAAAAGTCCAAAAGTAGAAAGTATACTCCTTATGCAGAATGTTCCATTTCACAAGTTTTCAAATGTATAAAAAGTATACAAATCTTTTGAAAATAGCTGATCTACAAGCTCACAATGCGTCACATCGCGACGCATTGTGAGCTTGTAGATCGGCTATTTTCAAATGGCCAATCGAAATCAAAGCACAATCAAAATCGACAAAGTAACTAGTAACTAAAGTTTTCAAATAATTGTTGTAGAGTAAAAGTACAATATTTGCCTCTGAGATGTAGTGGAGTAGACGTAAAAGTATTGACAATTGGAAATACTCCAGTAAAGTAAAAGTACCTAATAATTGCCCTTAAGTACAGTACTAGAGTAAATGTACTTAGTTACTTTACACCACGTCTGTCTGTCTGTCTGTCTGTCTGTCTGTCTGTCTGTCTGTCTGTCTGTCTGTCTGGCATGAATCAGCGGGTTTGTCCGTCTCCCTTTGATCTCTGCCGACTTCCCCGTGTTCATTTAATCACTTCCTCGGCGAGCCGAGTCTCTCTGACCGGTCGACAGCCAATCAGGAAAGTCCACTTTATCTGCCGCTGATATCAAAGAGAGGCTCCGCCGTTAAACATTAAATGGTGATGTGGAGAGATGACCCCGGGATAGATGGATACAGCAGCAGCATGTTTGAGGTTAATTTACTCTGTGTGTGTGTGTGTGTGTGTGTGTGTGTGTGTGTGTGTGTGTGTGTGTGTGTGTTCTAATGCTTTACTTAAGTAAAAGCATCAATAATGCAATGTAGAAGATGCCTACTCTGTTACAAGTAAAAGTCCGGAATTCAACATTTACTTGAGTAAAAGTATTGGTATCAAAATGTACTTGAAGTGCCAAAAGTAAAAGCACTCAAATGTTTGAAAAGAGCAGATCTACAAGCTCACAACACGTCGCGATGCGACACGTTTTGAGCTTTTAGATCTGCTATTTTCAAATAGCCTCGGTATAAAATAGGGCTCAAGTGGTTAATGTATGTTTTATAATGTAATAATTCATATCTGCAAAGTAACTAGTAACTAAAGGTTTCAAATAGTTATAAGTGAGTAGAAGTAAAAGTATAGACAATTGGGAATACTCCAGTAAAGTAAAAGTACCTCAAAATTGTATAGTACAGTAATAAGTACAGTACTTGAGTGAATGTATTTAGTTACTTTACACCACTGCCACCGTTAAACATTAAATAGTGATTTGGAGATGACCCCGGGATAGATACAGCAGCAGCATGTTTGAGGTAATTTACTGTGTGTGTGTGTGTGTGTGTGTGTGTGTGTGTGTGTGTGTGTGTGTGTGTGTGTGTGTGTGTGTGTGTGTGTGTGTGTGTGTGTGTGTGTGTGTGTGTGTGTGTGTGTGTGTGTGTGTGCTGACCCGTGCCTTCACACAGAGCTAAACATATTTACACATCACAGCATGACCATCACCTTGGTTGTCAACAGAAACGATTTAAAGCGTTCCCTCCGCCCGCACGAGATACATTATTTGTAAAAAATAATGCAGCTGTCAAGACGGCTTTGTACTGAGTCATGCAGCATTGTGGAGACATACTATACATTACCAACCTCTCCCTCCACTATACAGCTCCCAGATGAGGTGCCATAAAGCTGGTTAGTGGAATCGGTAGAACACCGGCAAAGGGTACGGGATTAGCTTTTTCGCCACATCGTATCCAAAAACTAAAGGTAGTCCCCTAAACCTACAGATGTTTGAGGATTTTCCGGAACCCTAACTTTTTAGAACGGGGTGAAGCAACCGTTTAAATCTCTTATTTAGTCAGCCTGTGGCCATGTGTTCCCATCGTAGCCGAACCAGTACTGGCACCTGACGTAGGGGGTTCTTCAGGTTGAATGGGGAAACATATTTTACTACAGTTAGGATTTCTTTATGTTTCAGAGTAGAAATAATCTGTACCAGTCAAGAGAAACTCCATCAAAATTGTATTTTTTTTGTTGTTGTTCCATTTAAACAATCTTGAATTGCATGGATAATTTAACCGCCCCAAGTTCTCCCACACAACTGTCCTTCTCCGTTCTCTACACTGGCTCCCCGTAGCGGCTCGCATCCAGTTCAAAACCCTGGTGCTAGCCTATAGGGCAGTGAAAGGAACAGCTCCTTCCTACCTCCGGGCTATGGTCGATGCCTACACCCCTGCCCGACCACTTCGGTCTGCCACCTCGGGGCGACTGACTGCCTCGTCACTCAAGGGTCCTTCTGGCCGATCCACACGGTCACGACTCTTTTCAGTTCTGGCCCCACAGTGGTGGAATGAACTTCCCACTGATGTTAGGACAGCAGAGTCACTGCCCATAGTTCGCCGCAGACTGAAAACCCACCTCTTCAGGAAACACTACCCTTCCTCTCTGCCTGACCTACTTGTTGTTAACTAGTTGTACGAACGCTTGTTTTCTATTGCTGTATTGTTTATTGGATCTTGTTTAGTCGATACACTTATTTGTTTTAGCTCATGCTCATTTGATTTAGCTATTTTGTCTCATCTGTTTAAGGAAATAGGTAGCTGATATATTGCACTTTTACCTTAGCGCTAGGTATACTGGTTGCTTGTTTTTGCAGAAAATGCACTAAAGACTTCTGGTGATTAGTAGTTTTCGTTCCCTACCTATGTTGAATACACTTATTGTAAGTCGCTTTGGATAAAAGCGTCTGCTAAATGACTGTAATGTAATGTAATGTAATGTAATATAAGATATATTTTTGCATTATAATATAATTGCATCTCTAAGAGATTCCCATCTCTTCACAACATAGAAACCACATCATGACTTTATACACAACCCAAGTCTTACGGAAATGCACGCCCAGATTACCAACAACCACATTATATATATATATATATATATATATATATATATATATATATATATATATATATATATATATATATATATATATATATATATATATATATATAAACTACTGTGCATACACACACACGCACACACGCACACACACACGCACACGCACACGCACACACACACGTGTTACATTTGCCATGCTAATTGTGGTACCACCTACGCTACTTCCATCTACAAATGCATCTCTTAGAAGTCAATATAGCAGCAAATCCCTCCAGTGATAATGTTAATCAGATAGGAGCCTATCGAAGCTTAGCTAATGAATGCAGAGAGATCTAAACGCACCATATGGTAAACGGCTCATTTAAATGGTAAAACAAAGAGCACTAGTTTAGTGGCTTTTAGTAATGAACTGACATCTGTGGAAGACATTCTCAAAGTTATCATAATCACTACTTTATGTTGGGATGTAATCAGTCTAATAATATGTGTGTTGTGGCTGTGTATAGCTCTATACTGGGGTGTATGCTTTGTGTCTAGAGACCATGTGACCTACACCAGGGGTTCCCAAACAATATTGAAAATGGGAAATACTCCAGTAAAGTAAAAAAAAATCCTCAAAAGTGTACTTAACACATTGTGTGCCATAAACGGTCCGGACCGTTTTTGGCCCATTTATTTTTTAATATATTTTTTGGGATCATCCAAGGAGTCTCTAAGAAGGAGAGGCCCGATGTGGATCCATGTAAAAATGCTTCCGTTTGTCCGCTCCAATGTTAAAGGGATACTTCACTTTCACATAAAATAAACATTAAAAATAAATATTAAAAAAAAATGAAAGAAGTTATGGCAAAATAAAGGCCCCCTCACACATTAGTAGGACACTCTAATGCGTGAGGGGGCCATGAATTTTCCATTACTTTTTTCATTTATTTTTAATATATTTTTTAAATGTTTATTTTATGTGAAAGTGAAGTATCCCTTTAACTCCTTGACTAAAAGCTTAATATCTCCATTTATTTTTAACGTGGTGGAAGTGAGCCGTTTTCGATCGGCGATCACTCTGCAATGGAGGATCGCGTTAGAAATATTATTGTTCCAGGCGTTAGTCGGGACCCTCCGCCGTCTCGCACGCAGGCTTTGTTTACATGCACGTCCACGTCAGGGCTTCTACAGCACGAAACATATCAGCGTAAGTGGATGGAAGATATGCTGGCACTAGATGTACCCTATTTTAATAAACCTCTGGCACACAATGTGTTAAGTACAGTACTTGAGTAAATGTACTTAGTTACTTTACACCACTGCTACTACTAAAAGTCACTGCTGGCATCCCGGCACAGACGGCATCAGTGACAGTCAGTGTTTTGGGTAAAAGACGGCAGGTTGGACCCAGCCGGCACTTTGGATGAACGTGGTTCAGATGAACATGGGTTATACTGTACGCAGTGGTGGAAAAAGTACTCAAATTCTTTATTTAAGTAAAAGTACCAATACTGCAATATAAAAATACTCTGTTACAAGTAAAAGTCCAGAATAAAAAAATTACTTGAGTAAAAGTGAGTACCAAAAGTAAAAGTACTAAATATTTGAAAATAGCAGATCTACAAGCTCACAACGCGTCGCATCGCGACGCGTTGTGAGCTTGTAGATCGGCTATTTTCAAATAGCCTAGGTATAAAATAGGTTTAAAGTGGTATGTTTCATTATATCATAATTTATATCTGAAAAGTAACTAGTAACTAAAGTTTTCAAATAATTGTAGTGGAGTAAAAGTACAATATTTGCCTCTGAGATGTAGTGGAGTAGAAGTAAAAGTATTGGAAATTGGAAATACTCAAGTAAAGTCCAAATACCTAAAAATTGTACTTAAGTACAGTACTTAAGTAAATGTACTTAGTTACTTTACACCACTGACTGTACGCTATATCTACTGCAATGGTTCCCCAACCTTTTCACGTCAACCTTAGGCAGCATGGTGCAACCTTAGGCAGCATGGTGCAACCTTAGGCAGCATGGTGCAACCTCAGGCAGCATGGTGCAACCTCAGGCAGCATGGTGCAACCTTAGGCAGCATGGTGCAACCTTAGGCAGCATGGTGCAACCTTAGGCAGCATGGTGCAACCTTAGGCAGCATGGTGCAACCTTAGGCAGCATGGTGCAACCTCAGGCAGCATGGTGCAACCTCAGGCAGCATGGTGCAACCTCAGGCAGCATGGTGCAACCTCAGGCAGCATGGTGCAACCTTAGGCAGCATGGTGCAACCTTAGTTAGCATGGTGCAACCTTAGGCAGCATGGTGCAACCTCAGGCAGCATGGTGCAACCTTAGGCAGCATGGTGCAACCTCAGGCAGCATGGTGCAACCTCAGGCAGCATGGTGCAAGCAGGGAGAAGGAGATGACCGCGGCGATGGCCACTTTATCGCTCTAAGCTGTGAGATAGTGGGTCTATATTTCTATTTCTAGCTTCTCCATATTCTAACTTTTTGTGTTGTTTTTTTCGTAAATGAACGCCCTACTTGATCATACCACAGCGTCACACAAAAGCTTCAAAAGTAGCAGATCTACAAGCGAAGCGACGTGTTTTGAGCTTGTAGATCTGCTACTTTTTGAAGCTTTGTAATTTTTATCCTGAAAAGCAACTGTTTTGATTTCCACCCGACAGAGACGAAATGTAAAGTATAGGCATCTCCATCTTTGGGCACTCTGCCACTGGTATTATATTAACTATTAACTATATTAGTTCAACTTCAACTCCACAAGTCCAACACTGGTGAGACACGAACCATTGCAAAAACAATGGAGGACGGAGACCACTCACTGTCCAACGCAAAATAATAGTTTTAATGTCTTCAAACAGCAAAAAAAAAATGTTTTACAACTTTTTGTTTAGGCAAAACAAACAAACAATTGGCTTAAACAGCTTTGCCGCCTGAGGAAGAGTTCTTGTGATTTGTGATTTTTTTTAAAGCCAGTTGTTTGTTCGTTTGCATAAACACAAAGTTGTAAAAAAATAGTTCAGAGAGAATAGATAATACCTGGGCACTTCAGGAGATACTATCCAAATAAAACACTGGAGCACTCCACTGTTCTGCATGTAGTTTTTATTATTTTGCAGGGGTGACGGTAGAATAGGTCAGTCACCTCCTGCAAAATGAATAAATACCTGCAGACCAGTGGAGTGCAACAGTATTTTATGTGTCCAGGTATTATTTATTCTCTCTGATTCAAGTTGTCCCTGTTTCGCACCCACAAGCCCTTTATACCTCCAACTGGCTGAAGCGCCCTGGACCTCTCTTTGTTGTAAAGGTTTGAAGGCATTAAAACTATTATTTTGCATTTCACAGTGGACTCCCTCCCTCAATTGTTTTTTTGCAATGGATTTTTGCCTCCTTGGGAACAGTGGTGGAAAAAGTACTCACATTTTTTACTTAAGTAAAAGTATCAATACCACATACGAAATACGCTGTTACAAGTAAAGGTCCATGTGTTCAAAATGTTACTTGAGTAAAAGTACAAAAGTATCGGCATCAAGATATACTTAAAGTACCAAAAGTAAAAGTACTAAAATGTTTGAAAATAGCCGATCTACAAGCTCACAATGCGTCGCGTTGTGAGCTTGTAGATCGGCTATTTTCAAAAAGCCTATGTATAAAATAGCGCTAAAGTGCAGGTTAATGTATGTCTTGTAATATAATACTTTATATCTGCAAAGTAACTAGTAATTCAAGTTTTCAAATAATGTTAGTGGAGTAAAAGTATTGAAAATATGGAAATACTACAGTAAGTAAAAAAATACCTCAAAAGTACAGTACTTGAGTAATTGTATTTAGTTAATTTACACCACTGCTTGGGAACCAACCCTATAAGATTCTCTACTGTTTTGTATAGACAAAAGAAACTGAGCTACATTTAGATTGATAGCTTTGTTTTGGGGGCGGCTAATTCTATGCGAGAGCTTTGTTGCACTTTGACACCAATATAGTCTTTTCAGTCAAGACCAAAGCCAAACTGGGATTTAATCAGTAATAATATTTTTTCTAAATAACCCAAATGAGAGATGTCTTAACCTTTTACCCACGTGTGATTTTGTCAGCAGAACTGTGTATAAACATCTTGATCAGTGCCAGTCCCTGATGAGTACTGTTCGCAGTGGTGGTGTAAAGTAACTAAGTACATTTACTCAAGTACTGTACTTAAATACAATTTTGAGGTATTTTTTTACTTTACTGGAGTATTACCAATTTTCAGTGAGTATTTTTACTTCTACTCCACTACATCTCAGAGGCACATGTTATACTTTTACTCCACTACAATTATTTGGAAACTTTACTTACTAGTTACCTTGTAGATTTTTTAACACATATACATTAACCAATTCAGCCCTATACTTTTCGGACATTTGAAAATAGCTCACAATGCGTCGCGATGCGACACATTGTGAGCTTGTAGATCTGCTATTTTCAAAAGATGTTTATACATTTGAAAACTTGTGAAATGGGACATTCTGCATAATGAGTACTTTCTACTTTTGGTGCTTTAAGTACATTTTGATACCAATACTTTTGTACTTTTAATCAAGTCAGTTTTGAATTCCGGACTTTTACTTGTAACAGAGTATTTCTACATTGCAGTATCGATACTTTCCCCAAATAATATATTTTTTTCACCACTGTGTATCAGTACCAAGTAACACAGACCAGAGGTATCTCAAATCAGTGGACAGAAGACCTTCTCATATAGGATCATGGATGTGTATCTGGTGAGGGTTGCAGACAGTATTCTCAAACGTCCTGACCAGGGACATGTCAGGAGAATGTTAGAGGGGCAGGGGCTTGACATTTCCAAAAGGGCACTTTTTTGGTAAAAATTCAGAAAATAGCAAATCTCCAAGCTCACAACGTGTCGCGCTGCGACGCGTTGTGAGCTTGGAGATTGGCTATTTTCGTTGATATATTGCGTGATATAGCACTCAACTAAGTATAATCAAGATTCAAGCCAATACTGGAGATGCAATTCTCTCAACATAAAATGCTGCATTCAAGTTCAGGAGATGGCAATTCTCTCAGGTATGACATGGTAAGAGTGCGTTTGCATTTTTTTTTTAAACTAGTAAGTGTAACTACATTCATGGTCTGGAGAGGGCACTTCTACAGATGGGTAAAAGGGCAGGGGCTCAAGCCCCCTTTGATGTCTATGTGTGCACGTGCCTGGTCCTGACCCCAAAGCCAAGCCCTTGATGAGAGCTGCTTTTATCGGATGCGGCACATCACCATGAAACCAGACAACCTGACCGACCTTAAGCTAAACCTAGTCTCGATTTTTGTTCTTTCTTTTTGTTTTGTCTTGTTCTGAAAAATCCAGTTCCCAGCGGTTCATTGCATGTTCCAGACTTTACTTTTACAACCTGAGATACTTCTCAGTAGAATCTCAAGTTTCCGGCGAGTATATGTTTTATATGTTTATATATGTATATATATATATATTATGTATGTTTATATGTTTTATATCTTGTATCCGGAATGGAAAAAAGTTCCCAGGACTTTTTTTGTGTTATCCATTTAGCCTTAAAGTCTCCAGTAGGAGACTCAATTGAGTCTCAATTGAGTCTCCTATACTGAGCAGCCAAGCCGTTATCAAATTATTGACTCAGGAATGCGAGAAAAACTTAAAAAATCTCCATGAATTCATGGCTTCATGGGGTGTGTAATTGATGAGGAAAATAAGTAATATTTTCGGTGAATTACTCATTTAATGTGACTGACTGTACCACATGCTGTTTATATTTCTGACTAATTAAGTATTCAATCAATCAATCAGTCAATCAATCAATCCCTCCCTGCTGTGCATTGGTTTTACCATATTAAGCTTGCTTTGAAATGTTTCCCCCAGTTCATAGTGTCAGATGCACATCCACATACACATGGATGCATCTCCAACACTAAATGAGTTAAGTTCAAAGTTTGGTATAGTCAGGCAAAAATACGACGGTAAGAACACAATGATTATAGTAGGTTTTTTTTTAGAATTTCTGCTCATGAATTATACATTATGCAGTTTTAATCATGCGTGTGAACTGTGCAAAAAAATATATTTAAAAAATAAGTTTTTACGGAACTGAGCCAAAACCCAAACCAAATAAAAAGTGAGCCGCCTATTCAACGAATAAATTTGCATGATCAGAGACATCATTATTTGAATTTACTGACAAAATCATTATTTTAGTTTACTGACAAATTCATTACATGAGTTTACTGACAAAATTGTTATTTGAGTTTACTGACAAAACCATTTGAGTTTACTGACAAATTCATTATTTGAGTTTACAGACAAAATTGTTATTTGGGTTTACTGACAAAATACAAATCTACGGTTCTTCAAAGCCTACGGTTCAAGAGTTAAAGGCCAAAACATGAAGTGGTCAGTTATCACACCACCTTAAGGGCAATACAAAATAAAACAAAAATCAGAATGGGTGTGGGGGTTTCTCCATGGCCTCCTGTACAGTTTCACACTGATCGGTTCAACGGTAGACATGAAGACACAAAGCTACATTCTACTCACTTGCAGGTTTTCTTTAAACGGAGACAATGCATTGTAATGAACTTATTTTTCATCTCGATGCGAAATGTCATTTGCTATTCTACAAAACAACATCATCATGCAATGACATCACCATGACATCATAACATCCATGTATATGTAGTTTCTAGCTTTCTAGTAACCTCAGCAGAACGTTAGCTGTGAACTCTGATTCAGGGCGGAGCTGCTGTGTGAAATGCTTCACTGGACCGTACATCTGAAAGAAGGGCCACAGACACGCTTCATCTCTGCTGTGGTGGTGGAGGACAAGCTGTACTGCTTTGGAGGAGACGGTGATGTTCACATCTTCAACACAGTGACTTTATGCTGGAGGAAGTTGACCCCAGTGGCACCTGGAAGAAGAGAACGTCACCTTGAGGTTCTCTCCATGCGTGAGGGACAAACAGCTGTGCTGATAGAATATACAGTCTACATCTGGGGAGGAAAGTGGAGAGACCGCATAGTGCTTTATGCATTTGATGTCGACACCCACAGATGGTTCAAACCCAAGATTTCCGGGGCTATTCCAAGGGGGAGGTGCTACCACTCAGCCTGTGTCTTGGAGAAGGTCATGTATATTCATGGAGGAGACACCTTTCCGTATGGAAAAACTAATGACATCTACAAGTTGGACACCAGCACAATGGTCTGGGCTTTGATTAACACCAGGGGCACTAAACCACCTGCTTCATGCCATCACTCTGCCACCATCATCGGGTCAAAGATGTTTGTGTTTGGGGGATATGCGGTGCACCAGAGGGGCTACAAGAGAAACATTAGTGTGTTTGACACAGAGACCGACTGCTGGCTGAACAAACCCTCTGCACAGCTTCTTCCAGTAGGACGCGTGTTTCATTCATCCTTTGCCTACAATGGAGAGCTGCACATATATGGTGGTGAAAACTGCAACGGGACCTACAGCTACCACAGTGACGTGTGGATATTCAATCCAGAGACCTTCTCCTGGAAGAAGGTTGAGCCCAAGGGAAAAGGACCATGTCCAATACGTAGCATGTTCTGTTGCATGATGGGAGATCGTATCATCCTCCTTGGAGGAGACAAAGGAGAGAATTACACTACCGCTAATGACCTGTACATCTTAGACGTAAGTCCTCATTTATGTTATCTTATGTTATGTTTATTTATTTGATATGGACATCACAAATTACATTGGACGGAACCAGATGCATTGCTTACAGTGTATATAGCACGAGTGCTAATTTTCAACACCTGTCCACAGGAAGCTTTTCTAAAATACAGTAACACCAATCTAAAACCCAATCAGGTACAAAAAAATAATAATTGTATAAATATATATATACACACATATACACACCCATACATAAGTATGCATACACACATATACACACACTCACATGTACTAATAATTAACATTTGAAGACACTATGTAAGCTAGCAGTTATTCAGTACGATCTGGAGCAGTCTGAACTCCCTCACAACATCAGGTGGGAACTAATCTGAGTTCCCAGAAGTTTTCGCCCGCTCTCATACAAACGGGAGGGGCGAAGGAACTTCTGGGCCAAAGCCCTGCTATCTGTGGGCCGGATGTGCGTTGCGCTCAGAATCTGAGCGGACACGCCTCTTACCGGTCTACTCGTCTAAAAAGTCCGACGAGAGGCAAACAGCAGTACACAACAATGGCGGCCGCAATTTCTCAAGGGGAAATTGCTTCCCGTCGCTCCTATTTACATGTAAGACCCACTGCATGTGGATCCCGCCCCCTTTTCTTTATTGGCTGTTGATTTGAATCAGAAATCAGTGGCCGCGCCCCTGCTGTCCAGGCTTTGAGCCGAAGCCTCCCAGACTAGGTGGGAACTGGCAGCCATGACAACCAACAACAAAAGCGCAGGTCTCCGCCAGGCCAGACCTGACTCCGCCAGATGGGGCGCCGTCTTGCAGCGGTTTGGCCGCCGAGGTCCCAGATGGAAGTAGGCTGTGAAACAAGTGTGTGAAGCAAAGCTTCTTCCATCTGGTCAGGAGTCAGGTTGGATTGCGTACCCCAGCGCCCATAAACTTTACAAAGGCAGTCATAGCCAATCGCGATGGACTATGAAGAATCACATGACCCCACTTGAGGCGGCCATAGCTGAGTGGTTAGACCAGAGAGTCCGCCTGGGCAGCCAGAGGTCCCAGGTTTGATTTGTGTCTAAAGGCGGTTACACACCGGCGAATATGCGAATATACGCAAAATTCGGACTCGTTCCGAATAATTAAAAGACGCTTTTTTCGCTCCGCGAAACTGGTGTGGAAGCTTGCTTTGACTTTATAAGGTTTAAAAAAAAACGTATTATTCGCATGAAAAAAATCGCCCCGGTGTGTAAGGACCTTAAGTGTCCAAATTATTATTATAAAAAAAGTATGTGTACTGATTTGTTTGTTGAGTATTAGCACAAAGTGTGTTATGAAGAAAAAACTAAATCTAGTCTGGCACAAATGGCCACAGGGCGTGTATGGGGAGTTACGTCATGGAATCCAGAATAAAAAAATGTAAAAATAAATAAATAATAATAATACATGATATTACGACCTATGGTTCAAGAGTTCATTGCCTGCCAAAGACGTTTTAAAAAGTCTTTTCAAATACAACACTTGCCTGCCAAAGACGTTTAAAAAAATATATATACTTTTATACATTTATATATTAAAAAAATAATAATAATTGGCGTCAGAACCAGGAGATAACGTGATCCAAAGATGTACTGCTCCATTCACTTCCTGGTTAAAGTATTTGGGAAATATTCTGTATCTCGGCTCCTGTGTTGCTGTGATGTATTTTTGGGCGAGACATGCTGTTTTCAATGGCGTATGACAAGCGAACAGGAGGTCGTTTTTTTTGTTTTTTCTTTCTTTTCTTTTTCGCGGAAGCACAGTGAAACCCTCAGTGATTAGCAACCATCAGGGGATCGATCATACTGGAGATAAATATTCTGTGACTATACTTGAAAAGGTTAAGAACATCGTTATAAAATGCTGGCAGAGGCTTGCAGCCTGTTTTAGGGTTACAGGGGGTTTTCAGCGATACGGTTGGCTGCAGGCATCATCTTCTCATATTTAAAGGGAGATCTCTCTCATCTCCTTCTCCTGCTTCGCTGGTCTCTCCTCCCTCCTCCTCCTCCCTCCCTCCCGAGGCTCTCCTCCTCCTCCTCCTTATCCACAGCTGTCCGTCATTTACGGGATACATAACCGGTGACCCACACGTCCTAGCGGGGCGGGCGGCGGCGAGGTGTCTGCTATTATCTTGTCTGCCCAGATGTTTCTCGGCAGCCCACTGGGCCTCCATGCAGCTGATCCCTGATAGCTTTTTAAGCCTTTCAGCCCGGGAACGCATCCGTGTATGTGTCATTTTATCGATTTCTTTGGCTATTAAAAAAATAACATATATACAAGCTCATAGCGCGGCACTGAGTGCCGCACTATGACCTTGTAGATGTGTTTTTTTTTTTAATTGTGTTTTCTTCTTTGCAAATTTTTGAATATATGTATATATTTTTTTTTAAAGCGAACATTTTTAACTCAAATCTTTGCTTCTGGGGGGATTCTACAAATCTACAGAATCCATTTTTTATTTTATTTGTTTACTTATGTTGCTATATCAGTGGTGATCAAAACCTTTCATGTCAAGGGTCCCCAAAATTATATGTATTTGGCCACGGACCCCCATCTCAAAATATGTTGTTCCAGGGCCCGCCCCCCCCCCCCCCCCCCCCCCCCCCCCCCAGAAGCAAAGATTTTAGTTAAAAATGTTCGCTTTTTGCACAAATTTTCATGATTTTTCAAAAATAGCAGATCTACAAGCTCATAGCGTGGCACTCAGTGCCGCGCTATGAGCTTGTAGATCTGCTATTTTTGAATAGCCGAAATAAATCTTAAAATGACACACAGATGCGTTCCCGGTCTTAATGGGTTAATAAGCACCCCGGTTCCACTTCAATCCACTTTGGAGAGCGGGGGCTCTTCGCTCCAATGTGGGGAAAATGGGATTCCTGGTTGTCGTGGCTCTCTGGCCGTATAAACCATATTCCAAATGGGAAAATGGATATCCAGCTGTGTGCTCGAGGAGACATGGGGGCTTAAGCTGCCTCTTCGCACCGCCGCGGGTTTGGTTCATCTCCCGTTTAAACTATTAGGGGAGCACTTCGCTTTTAACCCTACGGTGAAATTAAAGTGAGAAGACCTTTCCCCTCTCTCTCTCTCCCCCCCCCCCCTCTCTCTCTCTCTCTCTCTCTCCCCCCCTCGCTCGCTCGCTCTCTCTCTCTCTCTCTCTCTCTCTCTCTCTCTCTCTCTCTCTCTCTCTCTCTCTCTCTCTCTCTTCCACCCCTCCCCCTTCCAGCCACCCCCCCACCCCCCCATACCCCCCCCACTCTACTTTTCCCCTATTCTCAGCTATATAACTTGCTTCATTTTGCACCAAAAGAGGCCTGACTGACTGAATGCTGGTGCAAGCACTTTGTGGTTGAACGGCGATAAAGTGGGTCAGGGGAGTACAACAACAACCACCGCTACATGCAACGCTGCAGCATAACCTGTTTTGGCTTAACCCATTAAGACCGGGAACGCATCTGTGACATTTTTAAGATTTGTTTGGGCTATTCAAAAAATTGATCTACAAGCTCTAGATCAAGATCTACAAGCTCATAGCGCGGCACCGAGTGCCGCGCTATGAGCTTGTAGATCTGCTATTTTTTTGTTAAATCATGATTTTTTTTTGGTGCAAATCTTTGAATGTATATATTATTTAAGATTTTTAACTCAAATCTTTTGCTTCTGGGGGGATTCTACACATGTCTTCTAAATCAGTTTTTTGTTGTTGAAACAATGATATGTATTTCTCCGCGGACCCTCATTTCAAAATATGTTGTTCCAGGAACCCCCCCAGAAGCAAAGATTTGAGTTACAAATGTTTGCTTTAAAAATATATATATATTCAAATATTTGCACACATTTTCACGATTAAAATAAAATAGCAGATCTACAAGCTCGTAGCGCGGCACTCGGTGCCGCGCTATGAGCTTGTAGATCTGCTATTTTTTGAATAGCCCAAAGTATAAAATAATGGTTAAAGTGGTTACACACAGATGCGTTCCCGGTTTTAATGGCTTAAGGCGGGGGGGATTAAATCTCCCTCGACAGCGAGCAGCCAAAATCAATGGGGCGGGGTGGGTGGGGGGGGGGGGGGGGGGGGGGTTCCAACGTCAAAACCAATGAATCCGGACGACCGAGCTCGATGGCAAGATCAATGCGGAAACTTATAATCATTGCACCTCCTACTGTTAAATGTCTGTTGTAATTATTGTGGAGGGAGGAGATATGGAGGAGGAGGTGATCGTGGGAAAAGGGGAGAATGAGAGCAGAGAGAGCAGGGTTTCTCAAAGTTGGGTGCCGTGGTTGGTGGCACCCTAGGCAGGAACCGGAGGAACCGCATTTGGAACGGTTTCCGGAACCGGTTTTATCCTGTCCGTTATGTGGACTGCTATGCAATTGCAATAGTAGTGGCACTCAAACTTTTTAATTTCCAGGACAAACATAACTCTGGGAGTGTAAAAAACTGTAAGGGTCCATTTGATTATGTGTACACTCTCAGAGTTACAGACCTGTAAGGGTCCATTTGGTTCCATTTGCACACTCTCAGAGTTACAGACCTGTAAGGGTCCATTTGGTTCCATTTGTACACTCTCAGAGTTACAGACCTGTAAGGGTCCATTTGGTTCCATATGTACACTCTCAGAGTTACAGACCTGTAAGGGTCCATTTGGTTCCATTTGTACACTCTCAGAGTTACAGACCTGTAAGGGTCCATTTGGTTCCATATGTACACTCTCAGAGTTACAGACCTGTAAGGGTCCATTTGGTTCCATTTGTACACTCTCAGAGTTACAGACCTGTAAGGGTCCATTTGGTTCCATGTGTACACTCTCAGAGTTACAGACCTGTAAGGGTCCATTTGGTTTCATTTGTACACTCTCAGAGTTACAGACCTGTAAGGGTCCATTTGGTTCCATGTGTACACTCTCAGAGTTACAGACCTGTAAGGGTCCATTTGGTTCCATTTGTACATAGACCTGTAAGGGACCATTTGGAACCCCCTATATTGACTAACTCTTAACCACATCAACCCGAGCATCCCTATTCTGGGGGCGAAAACATTCGCCGAAAACAGCAGATCTGCAAGCGACACACGACAAGTTGATAGATCGTCTATTTTGTGTCTCTGGCATTGCGGGGGGGGAAAAGGAGCAAACCTAGTAGAGAGCCCAGAGGGACCTCGGTCAACAGGTTTTTTTTTAGTGGTTATAGCCTGATTCATAATTAGTCACATCACGCTGGTGTCCCGAAGCCCAGAATAGCTGATGTGTGACGCGTCTGTGTGAGCGTGGAGCTCTGTGCTATTTTCAGGAGGAGAGGGACAGTGTGAATTAGGCATGGAACTTTTCTTCTTTTTTTTTCCTGTGATCATAAATTAGTTATTTAACCCATTAAGACATCTGTGTCATTGAAACTGAAAATGTTTGAGAACCACTGATTATAGCAGCATAAGATTTTTTCAAAAAACTGTATGATTTAGTAGACATTTGTAGAATCCCCCAGAAGCAAAGATTTGAGTTACAAATGTTCGCTTTAAATATATATTGAAAGATTTGCACACATCGTCATGATTCTTTAAAAAAAATAGCCAAAGTATAAAATAATGGTTAAAGTGGTTAAGGTAAAGTCGTTTTATGTTTGGTTGCGCTCGGGTGTTGCGCTCTGAAATGAGCAGATCTACAAGCTTAGCTCACAAGCTTAGCTCACAACCTGTCGCGCTGTGACACGTTGTGAGCTTGTAGATCTGCTATTTTCAGCATGCAACCAAGTGTAAAATCAGCCATTATGACGCCATCAAGGCACCGACAAAATACATTTCAGTCGACTAAATCAACATAGATGTTGTCGACTACAATCCTACGATAGTTAGTCGACTAAAGCTAGACAAAAACTAAAACATTTCAGATGACTTAAATATGACTAAACTAAATGGAATTCTTTTCAAAAGACTCAAATTAAATCTAAATGTTGTGTCTAAATCAACACTGGTGCAGTCAGACCACCCTGCAGGAACATTGTCTCCCTGCATCGACCGTCTCGTGGGTGTCTGTTCACCCACAACAACAACAACACTGCATGCATCGAAATACAGCAATGTACTGTACTGTACTGTACTCTTACAATCCATAATCAATCTGGCCTGTACAGTGCACAGTGAACACGCTTGTGTGCAGTTTTTGAGAACATTATTGCTAAAGAGCTGTGGTGGAAAAAAGTCAAACGAAATTGCTTAAGTAAAAGTATCAATACTGTAATGTAGAATTACTCTGTTACAAGTAAAAGTCCAGAATTCAAAATGTACTTGAGTAAAACTACAAAAGTATTGGCATCAAAATGTACTTGAGGTACCAAAAGTAAAAGTACTCATTATGCAGAATGTCCCATTTCACAATTTTTCATATATATATATACAGTACAATGTATAAAAATCTTTTGAAAAAGAACAGATATACAAGCTCACAACGCGCCGCAATGCGATGCGTTGTGAGCTTGTAGATCTGCTATGCCAAAGTTCAAACAGGGCTGAAGTGGTTTGTATGTTTTGTAATAATAATCCAAATCTACAAAGTAACTAGTCCGTTTTCTAATCATTGTAGTGGAGTAAAAAGTACAATATTTGCATCTGAGATGTAGTGGAGTAGTAAAAGTAGAAGAAATTGGAATGACTCCAGTAAAGTTAAAAGTACAGTAATTAAGTAAATGTACTTAGTTACTTTCCACCACTGCTAAAGAACCCAATACAGCCACAGTCGAGATGACCAAGGTGTGTGTGTGTGTGTGTGTGTGTGTGTGTGTGTGTGTGTGTGTGTGTGTGTGTGTGTGTGTGTGTGTGTGTGTGTGTGTGTGTGTGTGTGTGTGTGTGTGTGTGTGTGTGTGTGTGTGTGTGTGTGTGTGTGGTCACAGGCAGACCTGTATCCCGAGAGAAGACAGACTATGCACCCACTGCACACAAAATGAAGTGGAAACCGAGCTACACTTCCTAACCGTCTGTCCATTGTACCAAGACATCAGAGACACATACTTCCCACAGATTACAACCACACACGGAGATTTTGAAAACATGACCAATGACAAAAAACTCCCATATCTGCTGGGCGAAGTACAACAATGTGCAAACACAGCAGCAAGATTCGTGAGTTGCTGTGATAGGAAAAGGATATCAAACGGAACACAACCACCCTAAAGACTAATCATTGGGTATATTCCGGCACTATAACTGCACCCAGTGATCTTGGTACATAGAAATTGATCTATTGAAGATTCTGACTTTCAAATGTACATATTTTTTGTTTTGATTGTATTGCTGTATTGTTGTATTATGCTTTCTGCTTTGGCAATGTAAACGTATGTTTTCTCATGCCAATAAAGCCCTTTGAATTGAATTGAATTGTGTGTGTGTGTGTGTGTGTGTGGAGACATTATGGTCCATATGGACTAATCAATAGCTGTAGGTGGTATCGAACGCCTACGTGTGTATCTGGCAAAGACAACCACTTACTTATCTAAGTTAACCAGTACCACAGCCAGCTGTACACACAGTAAACTGTATGTTTATAGAATACATGATACATCATGTACACATCAGTATACCTCCGTTAGGACAACACACAACAACCAGGTGCTCATAGGAGACAAAACGGTAACAGTAGTTAAAAGGATCAAAAATGAGTAAAGAACAACAGACAATCCAGGTTATATGTAAACCAGTGTTGATTTTGTCGACTAAAACTATGATGAAACATGTTGGTCGACTACCCTTTTCCACTGACGAAAAACTAAATAAAAACTAAGGTATGATGACTAAAACTAATATAAATATGTTGACAATTTTGTCAACAAATAAAAACCAGACTAAGATATTAGTGAGGGATCTAGTGGAGAAGAGATCCAGTAGAACTAAAAGACAAGTCATTTTATGTTTTTCTGCGCTCGGGTGTTGCACTCTGAAAATAGCAGATCTACAAACTCACAACGTGTAGATCTGCTATGGAAGCGCCATGAAAGACGGCCGCATTCGTACAAGCTCCGTAGCATCGCAACGTTTTTCCATCTTTTTAGTATTTTTTAGCCTTCTCTTTTTTCCCTACACCGTCGCGTGTCTAAGGAGTTATGACAGACAAGCACTTATGGACATCAGCACAGCGATTACACACAGAATTCCGGACTTTTTTGCCGAAAACCTCCCGCTCGGCTGGGGGGGGGGTGGGGTACCCTTTGTTCCGGCCGGATCAACAACATACCCCCGTCGAAAAAGACCGTGGCGGCGAGGCACTAGAGCGGGTCTTCTCGTAAGAACAACAAAACGTGGATATAAACCTGCACTGCCTTCAATCCTGCTAGCGAACGTTAGATCTCTGTGTGAATCAAGAACAGTGACCACTATGGACGACTTACTGGCGCGCGTTAAATACAACGCAGAGACGAGGAGGACCTGTGTTGTTGTGCTAACAGAGACGTGGCTAACGGAGTTAGCATCTGATTCTTCTATCACTCCTCCTGGCTTCACCGCGTATAGGAAAGACAGAGACCCTGTACTGAGCGGTAAGCAACGTGGGGGGGGAGTTTGTGCCTTGATCAACAACAACTGGTGCAAAGATGTTAAAATCCTAGACAGTCACTGCTCACCAGACCTTGAACTTTTAATCATAGCCTGCCGTCCTTTCTACCTACCACGCGACTTCAGCATCGTGATTGTAGCCGTTGTTTACATTCATCCTGGAGCTAATAAGGACACAGCTATGAGGGAATTACACCAGGCGATCAGTGCACAAGAAAATCGCCACCCGGACTGCGCAGTCATCTGCCTAGGCGACTTCAACCGGACAGACTTAAAAAAGGTCTTTCCCAAATTCCACCAGCATGTCGCCTGCAGTACCCGTGGTGACGATATTCTTGACCACTGCTACACGCCCTTCAAGGATGGATACAAAGCTCTCCGCCGCCCACCGCTAGGAAGCTCTGACCACGACGCCATCCAGCTGCTACCTGCCTACAAACAGAGGCTAAAAAGGGAGCCGGTCGTTGAGAAGGAAATCCGAATCTGGTCTGAGGACACAGACGCTATGCTACAATCCTGCTTCTACCAGACTGACTGGGGGATGTTTAAGAACGCCGCTGGGAATAACATCAACGAACTCTCAGACTCAGTCACTGGCTTTATCAGCAAGTGCATAGATGACATAGTCCCAAAAAAGACAGTTCGGATCTATCCCAATCAGAAACCATGGATGGACAGCGGAGTACGTGCACATCTGCATGAACGGGACGCTGGTTTCAAATCTGGCGACGTGGAAACGCGCAACACGACGCGCGCGGCCCTAAACAGCGCCATCAGGAAGGCGAAAAAGGCCTACACAAAAAAGATGCAAGACAAACTCAGCAGTGGCGACATCAGGAGCACATGGCAGGCAGTACACACCTTGACAGACTGCAAAACAAGAACCAGAAGCGAGGTGAACCCGCCTGCCTCCCTCCCCAACGAACTGAACACTTTCTACGGCCGGTTTGAGATCAGCTCCAACCGCGGCAGCCAAGCGGGGCCATCAGCAGCACCAGCAGAGGAGAACCCTCCTCTAACCATCTCGGAGAGAGAAGTGCGTACAGCCTTCACACGGGTCAACATCCACAAGGCAGCCGGACCTGATGGGATTCCAGGCCGGGTCCTTAAGACATGTGCAGACCAGCTGGCGGGTGTCTTCGCTGACATCTTTAACCTCTCCCTCTCCCTGGCTGTGGTCCCTGCAGGGTTCAAAATGTCAACCATTGTGCCCATTCCCAAAAAGGCCAAAGTGACATGCCTGAACGACTGGAGACCTGTTGCTCTCACCCCGATCGTCAGCAAGTGTTTCGAGAAACTGGTGAGGGAATACATCAGCTCCACGCTACCTGCCTCGCTGGATCCGTGGCAGTATGCATACCGCAAAAACAGATCCACCGACGACGCTATTGCCATGGCTCTCCACACCGTCCTCTCGCACATGGACAACAAGCTGCTGAAGGACAAATATGTACGTATGCTGTTCGTGGACTACAGCTCAGCATTCAACACCATTGTCCCAGCAATACTTGACAAAAAGCTCAGACACCTAGGGCTACACCCAAGCATGTGCGACTGGATACAGGACTTCTTGTCCAACCGACATCAGGTGGTGAGAATGGGCAGCATCACATCCGACCCCCTGACCCTCAACACCGGAGCACCCCAGGGATGCGTGCTGAGCCCTCTCCTCTACTCCCTGTACACGTATGACTGCATAGCCACACATGTCTCCAACACCATCATAAAGTACGCGGACGACACGACAGTGATAGGCCGAATCGTCAACAACGACGAGTCTGACTACAGAGAGGAGATCAAATCACTGGCACACTGGTGCCGTGAGAACAACCTCTCTCTTAACGTCGACAAGACCAAAGAACTGATCGTGGACTTCAGGAGGCCGCGGAGAGACCATGCGCCCATCCTCATCGACGGTGCTGCAGTGGAAAGGGTCAGCGAGTTCAAGTTCCTCGGAGTACACATCGAGGAGGACCTCAAATGGGAGACGCACTCCACACACGTGAGGAAAAAGGCTCAGCAGCGACTGTACTGGCTCCGCCGCCTGAAGAAGCTCGGAGTAGGACGTCGCATCCTCAGGCTGTACTACAACAGTTCTGTCGAAGGCATCCTAACAGGCTGTGTCACGGCCTGGTACGGGAACTGCACTGCCCGAGAAAAGGTCAGCCTACAACGAGTAGTGCGATCGGCAGAGCGGATAATGGGAATCGAGCTCCCAGCGCTCCAGGAACTGTACAAAAAGCGGTGCGTGGTCAAAGCCAAGCGCATCATCAAGGACAAGCACCACCCAAGTCATAGACTGTTCAACCCCCTACAACGACCGCGACCGGGCAAGGGGCTCTACCGCAGTATCAAGAGTTCCACCACCAGATTTTGGTGTAGTTTCAATCCAGCCGCTGTCAGAATGCTGAATGGGGCATAAGCCTGGATGAGTTCAGCAGCCTGACAGCAGGCGGCGCAGACTTTTCTGGCTCTTCCTGAACACACCTGTGGATTATACCAGGGACAATGACTTGGACTTTAGCCCCCCCCTCGGACACACCTGTGGACTACACCAGGTACAAATGACTTTTTGTTGCACTCCCTCATGGAGCTACATGCGGATTATACTAGGGTCAGTCCACTCTAGGTGGACACGCACTGACCTTTTGCACCTTAATCCCTTGTATAACGCACTGACTTTTTTTGGGTCTTTTTATTGTGCTCCTTAAGCACCTTAACGTCCTTGTCTATCATGCACAGTATAAGTATAACATGCACAGTACAATACATTGCTGCTATGCTCAGGCACCTTAGTTTAGTTTTTTTAGTTTTATTTATTATCTCAGGTAATTTGTAAATATGTAGATAACTTGTCTGGCCTTCTGTTGCTCTCTTGTTTTTGATCTCCTTCCCACCTGCCCCCCACCCTCTTCTTCTCCCCCCCCCCTCTTCTTTCTATGGAAACTAACGTTGCGATGGGAACGATGTACAAAAAAGAATTTCACCCACTTTTTTACCTTGTAAACCTGTGATGTGACAATAAAAACTGATTCTGATCTGCTATTTTCAGCATGCAACCAAGTGTAAAATCAGCCATTATACGACGCCATCAAGGCACCCCGCCAAAACACATTTTAGTCGACTAAAACAACTGTAGATTTAGTCGACTATAATCTTATGATATTTAGATCTAAAAGTAGTCTAAAACTAGACTAACAGTAAAACAATTCAGATGACTAAAATTATGACTAAAACTAAATGGAACTTGATTCAAAAGACTATGACTAATATTTGCTTTCAAAATCAACACTGGCACAAAGGAGGAACAAAGGAGGAACAGCCTTGATTTATTAAAAGGCAACATGCCAACCTGTTTCCACCTCGGAAGGTCTTCGTCAGGGCCATGAAAGTGTTTGAAACATTTTTGGATAATTTTGTTATTTTTTTTCTCTTCTTGGGGGGGTCCCTGGCAACAAAAATGAATTCAGATGGGGTGGCGGGATCCGCGGCGAAATATTGTGAAATATATAAGTGAGTTCTCTCTCACGCCCTGCCAGGCGCTCGGCTCTGCTCATAGACAAAGAATTCCACTGCCCTGCCAGGGCTCCAACTGTAGTAAAAATCCGCGGCACTCTGTGCCGCGCTATGAGCTTGTAGATCTGCTATTTATTTTTAAATCGTGAAAATGTGTGCAAATATTTGAATATAATATATATATTGGAACAACATATTTTGAGATGGGGGGGGTCCGTGGCGAAATACATATCATTTTGGGGGTCCTTGACATGAAAAAGTTTGAGAATATTGATTGCCTGATTATAGCACGTACATATACGTTTTTTTAAACTGTTAGGATTTAGAAGACATTTGTAGAATCCCCCAGAAGCAAATATTTGAGTAAAACATTTTTGCTTAAATAAATATATATATTCAAAGATTTGCACAAAATTTCACGATTTTTAAAAAAAATAGCAGATCTACAAGCTCATGGCGCGGCACTCGGTGCCGCGCCATGAGCTTGTATATCTGCTATTTTTTAATAGCCCAAACAAATAAAAAAGAAAATGACACAGATGCGCTCCCGGTCTTTATGAGTTAAAGGACACAGTCTATACCACAGCCGTGTGTGTACAATACTGTATATACAGTATATATACTGTACTGTACACAACCAGATCTATTCTGAAATATCATGTCCATAAATCAGTAAGTGTAGAAGAGTACAGCACGCTGAACACCCACTTGCATTCCTGCTTCGGCTGCACATTTTCGCTGCGCTGATACTGTAACAATGCAACTGTTTTGTTTAGCCCAAACGATTTTATCATTTGGGTCAGGAAATAAATTCATGAATAAAAGGAAGCCGCTTTCAAGAGATTCAGAGAGCTGTGGTTATTGCTGAGCAGAGTTGGTTGTGTGGCTGCTTGTGTCTTCTCTTCAGTTTGAAAGAGGAAAGTTTAGATAGTTATAGGGATGACCGGATTCCGATCGCAAAACATCGGTATCATGTCCGATCAGAGGATAATTTTAAGTGATCACTGATCAAGTTGTTTTGCATATTTTACCCCGGTATGCAACATCCACAGTGTATGTCAGCGGTCATATATTAACCCCTGTAAGATTTGAGCTATATATAAGGATTTAGAACAGTGGTTTAGAACAAAAATAGCAGATAAAAAAATGCATAATTTTTTTTTGACTTGTAGTGGTTTATAATGACATATGGTTATATATCCCATTTCACAAGACATTGTACGTGTAGATAATAGAAATCAATTGGCTGAAAATGCTCTAATAAGTCTTAACCTCTGTAAGCACGGTTTCAGCTGGAAGTGAGATTCCCCATTCTAGTGAATGAGGCAGCCTAGAGGGCGGAGCCAAAGAGTACACCGTCCGTATGTCACTGATCACATGACCCCAACAATCTATTCTCCAGTTCTAGGCAACATAGAAGGGGGGGGGGGGGGGGGACTTTGTTCTTATTCCCACACAACAGCTCTAAGGTGTATTAATGACATAGTTCAATGTTGAAAATGAGTGGTATTCCCCTTTAAGTACAGTGCAGTCCTCCACCTGAAACTCCTCACTGGCAGGTGAGAAGAAGTGCCTTATGACTCCATGTTGCATCAGAGGAGATGTGGTCGTCTACAGTCCACACCCTCCCCGCCATAAACAGTAGTCAGGGGTTGACATAGCCCTGGTCCAGAGCGTTAGTGAGTTCTCCCCAACGCCCTGCCAGGAGCTCGGCTCTGCTTATAGACAAAGAATTCCACAGCATTATTTTATTTTCTCCACTGCGCTCCCTACAGATATGGTCAATGGTAATTTATTTTGACCGGATCTGTAGAGGGCGCAGTGGAGTAAATACAATAATTTCCTTCTGGCGGATATACTATATTTTAAGTTTTGCCCAAAAAGTGTATTTTACAGAGAAGGTGGGGTGCTGAGAGGCTTCCCACCCTGGAGAATAGAATTTAAACAACACAAAACAGCTTTTGTTTCTGTGAGTAGCAAAGTAGTTTTGTTTATTTTTACTACAGTTGGAGCCCTGGCAGGGCAGTGGAATTCTTTGTCTATGAGCAGAGCCGAGCGCCTGGCAGGGCGTGAGAGAGAACTCACTAACGCTCTGGACCAGGGCTAGGGTTGACAGTGACAGCCTGACCGGGACTAATACACATGTGAGAAAATGACATACTGACTGAAGTGGGCAGAAAGGAAATGAAAAATACCCCCAAAAAATTCATAAGAAAAATCGTATTTGTTTGACGTGATGCCTGGTTCGAACAGGCATTGACGGACACGCCTGTCACGTTTTTTTTACATTTCCTTATGTGATGTGCTGGAATTAAAAGCTACTTGAGGTGAATTCCACAATGAAGGTACGGTGGAGTTTGCTTGTCAAAGGTACTACATTAATCCATTAAGACCCGTAACGTTTCTGTGTCATTTTAAGATTTATTTGGGCTATTCAAAAATAGCAGATCTACAAGCTCATAGAGCTTGTAGATCTGCTGTTTTTTTGAAAAATCTTTAACATTTTAGCAAATCTTTGAATATATGTTTTTCAAAGCAAACATTTTCAACTCAAATCTTTGCTTCTGGGGGATTCTACAAAATGTCTTCTAAATCCTAACAGTTTTTTGAAAAAACTTATGTTACTATAATCAGTGGTTCTACAAACTTTTTTCATGTCAAGGACCACCAAAATGTATTTGGCCGCGGACCCCCATCAAATGTTTTTCTGTTCCAGAGACCTAAGAAGCAAAGATGTTAGTGAAAATGTCTTCGCTTTAAGAAATCTATATTGAAAGATTTGCAGACTTTTCAAAAATAGCGGATCTACAAGCTCATAGCGCGGCACTCGGTGCCGCGCTATGAGCTTGTATATCTGCTATTTTTGAATAGCCAAATGCAATATCAAAATGACACACAGATGCGTTCCCGGTCATATTGGGTTAATCCCCATCGGCTTAGAGGAGGAAGTCAACGTCTCGAGAGGTCGGAGACATTCAAGCTGCCATCAGCAAGTGGGACACTCACACAAATAATACAGAAACCTCACACAATACTCCAGTCATGCTCCTCCTACAAACACCATTCCAGTGGGTGTTGTCGTTCAGCAGAAAGTGGACTTTGCATCATCGGGGGGGGCGGGGGGGGGCGGGGGGGCAACTGCACGCTTCACACAGATTCTGCTGAAATGGTGTAGTTGTTGAATAGTGCTACCTCCTTCTGTTGTTGAGGACGGATCATGTGTGAACAATACAGAGGATTTACACTCATGCAGTGGTGGAAAAAAGTACTCAAGTGTTTTACTTAAGTAAAAGTATCAATACTGCAATGTAGAAGTACTCTGTTACAAGCGAAAGTCCGGAATTCAAAATTTACTTGAGTAAAAGTACAAATGTATTGGTATCAAAATTAAATTAAAAAAACAGATTCTGCTGAAATGGTGTAGTTGTTGAATAGTGCTACCACCTTCTGTTGTGGAGGACGGATCATGTGTGAACAATACAGAGGATTGACACTCAAGACACTTTTAGTCATGGCCCCTGGCTGGTTCTTTGTCAGGAGAATGTTTAATGTAGCTGTTGCTGGAAACCTTGTATACTTTGTGTTCTTCACATTGGTTAAATGTTTATAATACTCACAGATAGACTTATCCCATTCAAACCGGGAACGCATCTGTGTGTAACCACTTTATCTATTTTTTATACTTTGGGCTATTCAAAGATAGCAGATCTACAAGCTCGTAGCGTGGCACAGAGTGCCACGCTACGAGCTTGTAGATCTGCTATTCTTTGAAAAATCTTGACCATTATGTGCAAATATTTGAATATATACACTACAGTGTATATATTTTTAAAGGGAACATTTTTTACTCAAATCTTTGCCTCATGGGGGGTCCCTGGAACAACATATTTTGAGATGTGGGTCCACGACCAGATACATATAATTTTGGGGGTCCTTGACATGAAAAAGTTTGAGAACCACTGATTACAGCAACATAGGTTTTTTTTCCGAAAACTGTTAGGATTCAGAAGACATTCATAGAATCCCCCCAGAAGCAAATATTTGAGTTACAAATGTTCGCTTTAAAAAACTACATATTATTAAAAGATTTGCATACATTTTCACGATTTTTTTTCTAAAACAGCCGATCTACAAGCACGTGGCGCGGCACTCGGTGCCGCGCTACGTGCTTGTAGATCTGCTATTTTTTGACTAGCCAAATAAATCTTAAAATGACTGAATGATTCTTTCCTGGTCTAAAAGGGTTAACTATGCTTTCAACCTGGTGTCCCTGTGTTGGGCATGTTATTATAGAAAACATTAATAGATGACATGTACATTTTCTACAAGCTCACAAGGCATTGCTATGCGTTGTGAGCTTTACTTTTGACATACGACTGTATATAAAACAGGGCATGAATTCATGAGCAAAAACATGTAAAGATATATTTTTTTTATACGGATTTACAAGGTTTCTGCTATACAGCGACATTACGCTGTCACACGCGTTCCAGGGTCTCTCTCTCTTGCAATAACATTCAAACACATTGCATGGGGAAAAGAAAACATGCATAAACATGTCTAGAGAGAGTGCTGAATTATTCCTCATTCATATGTAAAGGTTTTGCCGTGAAACGTTCGTTCGCCTATCGCCGTGCAGAGTGTTTCTGTTTCACGAGATAATATGAGAGGTGTTATGACTGTATAAGGGCGCTCTCACACGGCGGGATACTCCAGCGTGCCAACTGAAGTGTATAACCAGATACCTTTTATGAAAGGAAACTATATTATCATCCTAGAGAGACATCATCTTATGTATTATCGTCACAACAGCCATCGCTGAACCCTCGCACTCCCCATCCAGCTTATCCCTTTGAGACCGGGAACGCATCTGTGTCATTTCTTTGGCTATTCAAAAATAGCAGATCTACAAGCTCGTAGCGCGGCACTGAGTGCCGCGCTACGAGCTTGTAGATCTGCTATTTATGAAAAATCTTGACCATTATGTGCAAATGTTTGAATATATATATATATATATATATATATAGTTTTTAAAGGGAACATTTGTAACTCAAATCTTTCTGGGGGGGTCCCTGGAACAACATATTTTGAGATGGGGGTCCGCGGCCCAATACATATAATTTTGGGTGGTCCATGACATTAAAAAGTTGAAGAACCACTGATATATAGCAACATACGTTTATCAGAAAACTGTTAGAAGTTAGATGACCTCTGTAGAATCCCCCCGAAGCAAAGATTTGAGTTACACATGTTCGCTTTAAGAATATATTCAAAGATTTCCCCAAATGTTCATGATTTTTCAAATAGCGCGGCACCGAGTGCAGCGCTATGAGCTTGTAGATCTGCTATTTTGGAATAGCCAACGAAATCTTAAAATGACACTTTCCGGTCTCAATGGGTTATATAGGGTATACTGTATGTATGCATGACTATCTGAGCAGTGCCATCTACGTCTCATAATGGATGATCTTTCTCTACATTATAGCCATCATCGGCTCAGGTGTTCAGCACATCTTTTCTTTTTCTTTTTTAGTGCCATGGCAGTTTGCGGTGATGCCCTCATGGATATGCACTCAAGGCTGCCATTAAATAAAATGTATTCTATAGCACTCTAGATTTTTTTTTGCGTGTGTGCATCAAATGCATTATCAGCTCAGCTATTCAATTATGTCTTCAGCCATATATCACAGTAATGTTTACGGCTTTAACCCCTCTCACTCACTGTAGAACCTACCATGTACAGTAGCTCCTCTGTAGACTATATACATATATATATATATATATATATATATATATATATACAGTAATGTACTCTGTTTTACTGAATCCAGGAGAATCAATATATTGTTATATTACTCATACAGGTACAAGCGTGGGATTTTGTTTTTATCCCACGATTTTTGTAACATTTTTTTTCACCCATGCAGTGCCAATTGCCTAAGCTGTAGTCATGGGCGCTACTCTCCCTCTGCCAGCCTGGGGAGAGACCCGAACTGAGCTCACTTCCTACAATGCATGAGGAGTGAGCAGGCCGCTTCTTATCACCTGACAGGGGGGAGTTTCCCCCGGTAGGACGTAGCTTCTTATCACCTGACAGGGGGGGGAGTTTCCCCGGTAGGACGTAGCTTCTTATCACCTGACAGGGGGGAGTTTCCCCGGTAGGACGTAGCTTCTTATCACCTGACAGGGGGGGAGTTTCCCCGGTAGGACGTAGCGCGTGGAAGGAACACGTTATTCCAACCAGTTCCTTATTCCCCTCCATCAGGCGCCCCGGCTGACCAGGGGGAGGCAGTATAGCCTCTACAAGCTCACAATGCGTTACATTGCGATGCATTGTGAGCTTGTAGATCGGCTATTTTCAAATGGACGAAATGTAGTGGTGATGAAGTGGTTACTGTAACTAATACTATACTATACTAGTAACTAAAGTTTTCAAATAATTGTAGTGTAGTAACAATATTTGCCTCTGAGATGTATGGAGTAGAGTTAAAAGTACAGAGAATTGGAAATACTGGTGAAGTGAAGTAAAAATACTCAAAATTTTACTTAAGTAGGCTACAATACTTGAGTAAATGTACTTTACACCACTGACTATAGAGGTGGGTTATCGCTACAGCACAATGGGCTCACAAAGCTCTATACCTGAACATACTGTACCCAAAAATAAAACTAACAGGTCATCATGTTCCAACAGAGACATGCTGTAGCAAGCGAGACATGAACTTCACTGTCACAATAATACGCCTCAAATCAATGATTTAGAAATATATATACTGTGTAATTATGCTGAAAGGAGACAAAAACTACCAACGACATACAGGCCTATTTCTTTCCTTTCTTTGCAATAAAGTAGGTTAGCATTTGCAATTCCAGTGGGTAACTCTTGCTAGTGCATGCAGAGCTCTAGTCTGTAGCTTCTTAACAAACCACAGAACTGAGTCCCTAATACTTTTTTCCTCTGTTATGATGTTATAGTGGAGATGTCTTTACCCTGTAGGGCCCGTCTGGCATAATGACGGGGAGGTGCTCAGTGTAATTTCACAGTGAACAGTAATTAACACATTTTAATTCATAATTGGTTTGTGTTTCAAGACAGGTATGGAAGATTAAAGAATGCAATATCAAACAAGTTGCAATTCATTCTAGCAGTAATGCATAAAAGGTAATTTGAGAAAGAATTAATTATCGACATGCTAAATGCTGAAAATGTAATTCAGGCACGAGATAATATGACACGAGATGACTCGACAAAATGACTCTGGGAAATGACCTGAAAGTGGATTGGTATTCTTTCTTTTTTTGTTGTTTTGCAGTCAATGATCTCTAGTTCACAGAGCTGCTGGTTTTCATGCATGCAGTTTACAGTAGGATACTGAAAGTCATCTATAACTAACCAGTAACCTCTTTGACCTTCCTTCCTTTGACAAGCTGTTTCTAGCCGTGTTATCTTGGGGTGGCAACGCCTCTGTGCTCGCGCACGTGCGCACACGCGCGCACACGCACACACACACACACACACACACACACACACACACACACACACACACACACACACACACACACACACACACACACACACACACACTTTCTCTCTCTCTCTTAAGGATGAACTGGCTTAACTGTAAGACTTTACAAATGTAAACTCTCTCACACACACACACACACTCTCTCACACACACACACACACACACACACACACTCACACACACACACACACACACACACACACACACACACACACACACACACACACACACACACACACACACACACACACACAGCAGTATGGTTCTCCCTTCTCCAGTCAATAAGCTATAGATTCAGGTGAGTGATCACTGAAGGTGAGAATTCAAATAAGCAAAACCACGTGTCATCATGAACGGCTGAGCTTCCTGTCACCAAATCTCAATCTGAATTAACACTTGATAGGACATGCTAGAACGTACTGTAACACCTGATACGAAGCACACACAAGCCCAAAAGATAAGATTATCCTGTGAAAGGATTGGGGTGACACCTCTCCCCAAACCTATACTGAATCTATTGTGGGGCAGAGTGAACTGAAGCTGTCCCTATACTACAGTGGTTTTCAGCCAGTGGTCCGGGGACCACCAGTGGTCCTTGGGGGGGGGGGTACCAGGGGGTCCCAGGGGGTCCCCAGCTAAATTAGTTAACATAGCGTCACAGCCATTTTAACCACTTAGCTTTGGGCTATCCAAAAATAGCAGATATACAAGCTCATAGCGCGGCACCGAGTGCCGCGCTATGAGCTTGTAGATCTGCTATTTTTTTCACAGGATAAGATATCCTGTGAAGGATTGGGGTGACATCTCTCCCCAACAAGGCAGTTCCAGCCACTTACTGAGTCTATTCTGGGGCAGAGTGAACTGAAGCTGTCCCTATACACTCCATTCACACACTGCCAGAGCTGTCTTTATTTGGCCAATTGCCTGTAGACTTATAAGTAAACCTTTTGGTCTAGGTGTTTTTCTTTTTGTGTTGTCCTGAGTTAATGTTATTTTCTATCCTGGAATAAATGAGGATGACACTATAAGTGGGACAGTTAGGCATGAATCTCAATGCCTAATGTATTCCCCTGGTGTGACCTTTCTTCTTGGGTACTGTAGATACTAGGGCACGGGTTTTAGGCAGTGGTAGAAAGTAACATTTACTTAAGTACTGTACTTAAGTAAAATTGTTTGAGGTATTCAAACTTTACTTGAGTATTTCCAATTTCCAATACTTTTACTTCTACTCCACTACATCTCAGAGGCAAATATCATGCTTTTACTCCACTATACAATTATTTAAAACTTCAGTTACTAGTTACTTTGCAGATATAAATGATTACATTATACAACATACATTAACCACTTTAGCCCTATTTTATACCTAGGCTGTTTGAAAATAGCAGATCTACAAGCTCACAACGCGTCGCATCGCGACGCGTTGTGAGCTTGTAGATTGGCTATTTTCAAACATTTTTGTACTATCACTTTTGGTACTTTAAGTACATTTTTTACCAATACTTTTGTACTTTTACTCAAGTCAATTTTGAATTCCAGACTTTTACTTGTAACAGAGTACTTCTACATTGCAGTATTGATACTTTTACTTAAGTAAAACATTTGATTACTTTTTTCCACCACTGCCTAATGTATTCCCCTGGTGTGACCCTTCTTCTGGGTATACAGTACAGGGCAAGGTTTTAGGATGTTTTTTTTCTTGAATGCGGCTCCATGCATATTCAGAGGACTGGACCAGATGGCTGTTCTGTTGTTCTGGACCACCAGGTCTGTCCTAGACAGTGTGTCTGATGATGATGATGATGATGATGATGATGATGATGGGGTGATAGTGTTGTGTTTGTGCTGCATGTCCTTTCCAAACTACAGTCAGTAATTGTGAGGTACAATACATGCATGGCACCCTTATGTGCCCAAACAGAGCAGAGACACACACACACACACACACACACACACACACACACACACACACACACACACACACACACACACACACACACCGCTCCCCCCTACATCATGGTATAAGCTGCTCAAACCAATAAATATAGACTCTGCATTAAGTCCAGAACACCATCATACATGCTGCAGTAAATACAGTATTTGTTCAATTAATGCTATAAAGCCAATTACAAACACCCAGCTCTGGACCTGCCAGTAATAAGTAACAAATCACCCAACAACTGTGCTCTAATTGGACGACCTACTTAATTGTCTTAATTGTTTCCAGAGCCATTAGAAAACGTTCAGAGTTCTCGGAGCCACAGATGAATGATGCGACACCACTTTGACAGACAAATATACAGTATATATATGTATATATATATATATCCATCCATCTATCATTCCATCCAGGTCTATAGCCTATAAGGTGATGAACCAACGTCCATCCATAGAGACCCAGATGTTGCGGTGCGTCCATTAATTGTCCGCATCTGTAAATCGTGACAAAGGGCGTGCGTAATACATCGTATATGTACATGATGGTGGAATTGGGGAAAACACATGCATAGCACGTCCACATGCATGCGCACCAGCTGGCGCACGTAATAACCGAGCACACGCACAAGCGCGCGCGCACAGACAGACACACACACACACACACACACACACACACACACACACACACACACACACACACACACACACACACACACACACACACACACACACACACACACACACACACAATTTGTTCTCAATTTCAGCACCACCGCCAGCGTGTCGCTGGCCGTGGTGCTGAAATTGAGAACAAATTGAAATTGCGAACAAATTGTGCATGTGTGACACGCGCGCGCACACACACACACACACACACACACACACACACACACACACACACACACACACACACACACACACACACACACACACACACACACACACACACACACACACAGCTCTATCCACTCACCCAGGGTGCGAGGCAGGTCCTCCTTCAGCGTCCCGGTGTTTTGTGTGTCTGTCTGTTACAGTGTATCCAATAGTGACTCTATAAGGGAGGTGGGAGATCTCTGACTGTTATAACACGCTGTCTGCTCCTCCTGTTCCTCCTCTCCTTCTCCTTCTCCTCCTCCTCTACTCCTCCGCTCCTACATGGGACATGGTGATGGACACCTCCATCAGGTCATCATGGGACAGCGTCATCAGGTCAGGGATGAGACGGGAGGATAATCCACACATCTTCACAGATGAACAACTAGAGACTCCGTTTGGTTTCGTGTCGATCGATCCGATACAAGTTGAAAGTCAAAAAAAAGGGGGAAATCTGCCTCTTCTGCTTGGAAAATGATTGATTGACCCTTTAGTGATAAGATCTCCTTTCTCCTTTAATAACGTGGAGAAATGGAGAGAACGAACGGTACCCCCCCCCAAAAAAAAGGTCTGCACAAAAATGTATTGAAATCTTCTTTCTTTCCCCAGACAGTAGCCTATAAAGAAGGAATTCAAGGCTCAAATGAAGGGTTATTGCCAGGAGTTTTGCAATAATATCACAATAATTGCAAAAGAAGAAACGAGACTGATGTCCACGAACAGGGGAAATAATGATAGTAATAATCCAATGAAAAGATCAATCTTGCCTCCACATAGTCACACACAAATGTCCTTTACAATGACAATCCTGCACCAGCAGCCAGCAGAGAGAGAGAGAGAGAGAGAGAGATCCACAGTTAGTGTTAGGGTCCATATAGAGACTCAGTCCTCCTCTGTGTCTGGAGGTGAGGCTTCCATCACTCAGTGTCTCCAGCCTGCAGGGCATCCATCCTCATCCATCCTTACAGTCTCTCTACTACTTGCTGCTGCTTCTAGAAGTCACTGAGAGGAAGGAACGCGTCTCTCTCTCTCTCTCTCTCTCTCTCTCTCTCTCTCTCTCTCTCAGCGCTCTGCTCTGCACGCTCTCTCTCTCTCTCTGCTAAGCCACGCCCACCCCAAGCGGGGATTGGCTGAGCTGGGAGCAGGTGGGAGGGGGAGAGGAGAGGAGGAGGAGGGGTGATGATGCGCTACAGAGAGGGAAGGAACGAGAGAGAGAGAGGAAAGGGAGAGTGACATAGGGATGGGAGAGAGAGAAAGAGCTGAGAGAAAAGAGAGAGACAGAGAGAGAGAGAGGAAAGGGAGAGAGACAGAGAGAGAATGGCAGAGAGAGAAAGGGAGAGAGAAAAGGGAGAGAGACAGAGAGCAGAGCAGACAAGAGAGACAGACAGAGAGAGAGAGAGAGAGAGGGAGAGAGAGAGAGACACAGAGAGAGAAAGCAGATAAAGGTGAGACAGAAAAGAAGAGAAAGTTAAAGACAGGATGCTGGGAGTAACAAGAAAGGGGGAGTTAAAAGTGAGAGTTTAGAGAAGTGAGGGAGGAGGGGGGGGGTGACAGACAGAGAGATGATTTTTTTTTTGTGGGGGGGGGGGGCAACATGACATGACAGTCTGGCTAATGACAGTGAAACTACTTCTCTCATTTTCTCTCTCTCACTCCGGCAGGACTTCAGCCAAATTGGTGTGTCTGCTGTAAACGTGTGTCTGCTGTAAACGTGTTGTCTGGTGGAGAGAAGAGATGGAACTCTCTCTATATCCATCACTGGATGCTGCTGGTTGTTAGGGCTGGAAGAAGATCAGTTGTTTGGTGGCAAGAACCGCACTGTGGTGCTGAGACCACAGTGTGTTAGTAATGCAGAGGTCCCCTGGTACTGGACACATAATCATTGTCTGTCTGTCTGTCTGTCTGTCTGTCTGTCTGTCTGTCTGTCTGTCTGTCTCTCGGTGTGTTCTAGGTTCTTTCGGAGGGCATAATGATAATCATTCCCTGCACGAGTCAGTGGATGTCAATGGATGAAATGGTCAGTAGTGGTGATGAAAGTATTAACATGTTTTTTTTATTAGGTAAAAGTATCAATACTGCTACTAATGTAGCTCTGTTACAAATTATAGAAAAGTCCTGTATTCAAAATGTACTTGTGTAAAATTGCCAAAGTATCTGCATTAAAATATACTTATAGTAGGCTACCAAAAGTAAAAGTAGCACAAGTTCAAAATGTTAAAAGAATATTTAGAAAATAGAAAATAAATGTTTCACATGGGCCTGTTATAGCGCCACCAGGAGGCCGATTTGTGCAAAACCATTTTTTTTACATTACTCCTACAGATTGTATCCAAACGTCATGCAGATCGGTACACAGTATCTCTATAGTCATGTGATGAACACGGATCTGTCCGATTTCCCAGATTCCATCCTCATTGGCTAAGTTTGGCTTCCAAAGTTTGCAGGATTGGTCTGTTTTGAACAAAATGCCTCAAATTATGCACTCAGCTTGCGATTTCCGTGAAATTTTACACGCTAGGCTGAGGAAGAAATGCCACCCCTTTCACATTGGCCTGTTATAGCGCCACCAGCAGGTCTAATTTCGCAAAACACATTTTTGGAACAAAATGCCTCAAATCATGAATGCAGTGTCCCATTGCCGTTGAAAGGCCTAAGAAGAAACGGGCACCCTTTTCACAATGGCCTATTATAGCGCCACCAGGAGGCCACAATAACGTACCTGACCTGGCGGAGACCTGTGCTCCGAGGAGCACTTTTTCTAGTTGCCTCTGAGATGTAGTGGAGTAGAAGTAAACGTATCGGAGAGTGTATAAATACTGATGAAAGTAAAAAAATACCTCAAAATTGTACTTAAGTACAGAACTTGAGTTCTTAGTGACTTTACACCACTGCATAGGCTACTCTCTCTCTTTCAATCCATGTCTGGTCTGTCTGTCTGTCTGTCTGTCTGTCTGTCTGTCTGTCTGTCTGTCTGTCTCTAACATCCAGCTCTAGCCTGGTGGGAGTGGCAGGTCTCTGATGAGTACAAAGTGAGTGGTATTTAGTGGAAGGCTGCAGTGAGCAGAAGAAGAAGACATCATGGTGAAGACAACACACAACGCCCACAGGGCCATGGACAGGGAACTAAGCAACAGCCTCATGCAGCCGCCTCTCTAATGGGAGCAAATGAGGTCGTCCAGATAATATATACTGTATAGTGCCATCACTGTGTTGCAGCTACGCATGGTATACAGGGTTGCCATGTCTGCTTATTATAAGCGACATGGGCTTGTTTTTTTGTAAAGTCGCTTGTAAATATTGTTGGTAGTTAGTTTTTTTTTGTGGCTTTCTTCTAAAGTGTAGCTGTTGCTTATTGTGGGCGTGAATGTCTAATGATGTTTAACCCATTAAGACCTGAGGCGATTCTTAAAAATGTTTTCTAAATCCTAACAGTTTTTTGAAAAAAATCAAAAACAAAAGTTTCACGATTTTTCAAAAATAGCAGATCTACAAGCTCGTAGCGCGGCACTCGGTGCCGCGCTATGAGCTTGTATATCTGCTATTTTTGAATAGCCAAAGAAATCTAAAGCGACACAGATGCGTTCCAGGTATTAATGGGTTAAACACGGTTAGGGTTAGGCATGTTGTTCTCAAACATTTTCATGCCAAGGACCCCCAAATTAATATGTATTTGTCTGCAGACCTGACCTCCCTTCTGAAAATATTTAATGCCAGGGAAAATAGCAGATCTACAAGCCCACAACGCGTCACATCTCGACACGTTGTGAGCTTGTAGATAGGCTAAATAGGTTTAAAGGGCTCATGTAGCCTATAGCCGCTTCATTTTGGGCTTGTAGACCGGGTTGCTTGCTCCTCTCGCAAAACCTGGCAACACTGACGGTATAGGCATAGGAGGAGGAGAGCAGAGAGAGGATAGGTCTGACAGCTCCTGGGAGATGTTTTGATTGATAGCGATGCCCCGGGGAGTGTCTCAATATGAACTCGGTTAACTCGTAGCCACGTGGAACATTCATCATCGGGTGCTCCGTCTCCGCGGGGCCTGTGTGCCACGCCGGAGAGCCAGGCGCCTGGAGAACATCCCAGGAGGATCATCGGACTGAAACTACCTATTTGTCGCTGTTTTTCGGGGGCCTTGTGTCAACTATCCCCACCATAACTCCCCCCCCCCCCCCCCCCCCCTAGCCTGGCATGGCCTCTAGACTAATATCAATGTGTAGATATTAGTCTGGAATCTCTATGTGGAGCCTGCATCTCCGAGGGTCAAAAAAAAAAAAGCCTCTGGTGATAAATCCGCCCCTTATTTGCATACTGGGCCCTGATTGGTGCCTCACATCTTCGGAGCGAGAGAAATCCAATCTCAACTGAGAGAGGCCAGACCTATTCTGACGAGGGCAATTTAAAAAAAAATATTGACTGAGAAAATAGCCGCATAGATCGGCTATTTTAAAATGGCCGAAATGTGGGCTGAAGTGGGCAATATATGTTTTGTAATAATAATCCAAATCTACAAAGTAACTACTGTAGTTGTAGAAAAGAGTCAGCTAGTCAGCAACAGCAACCCTCCCCCTGGCCTGCTCCCATGGATTGGCTCCACCCACCTCACCTGCTCTCACTCACTCTCAATCCCTAATCACACCTGTCCTCACTCACTCCTCATTAGAGGCCTGCTATAAGTACTGCTTGAGTGCCTGTCCCTCTAGTCATTGTTTGTCAGCAGCAGCAGCAGCAACAACTCCTCTGCCCTGGAGTCTCAGCAGGCCTTGGTTATGCGTCATTGAAGTGAGTTCTGTTGACAATTCATGATCCTTATGTTGCATTATATTGCTTTGTGATCAATGTAATTAATGTTAGTTCACCTGCTTGCCTTGAACACTTAAGAGAGGATTGTGTGTAATGTGTAGTGCACATAATGTACTTAGCAGTAATCTAGGAAATGCAGTGAGTTAATTTAGATAATATTATGTTTAATACTCTGGTGTATTAGTGGTAGGCCTACCCACTCCTCCTTAGAGTGCTACTCATTATTGTCCTAATTGTTGTTCATTAATGTGTTGAGTTGTATGTATAATAATTATGTATTTCTGTCTTCATAGTAAAAACCATAACCGTGAAGCCTCATCACCTCCTTGCCCAATAACAATATGCTCATGTGTGCAACGGAAATAAATGGCTTAAACGGAACTCAGTTGTCAAACATTCTTGCCGATGTTCCATGGCGATGTTCAAATACCCTTTGAACCAGAACTCTATCTTATATGGTCCTTCGAGAACCGGAAGTGAACTTTGCCATGGCTGAAGAGGAGCCAACCGAAGCAGCTCACCACCCTCGACGTCAACACCACCCACCTCCGCACCTAGAGGGCTTCGAAGTTGGCTTTGTGAACCGAGCTACCAGCATAGAACACACACATGAGCATGAAGGAGATGATGAGGAGGAAGAGGATTCTGAGCACTCTGAAGAGGGAGTTGAACACCCTGACGATGGCCAACCCTTCACAAGTCCAAGCAGAGCCCAGTCACCTATCACAGCTGCTGCCAGAGCATCAGAAGGCGATCCACAGCCCAGCCAAGCTGACATCATTAGATACCTCCTTGAGACTGTGAAGCAGCAAGGAGAAATTTTGCAGCAACTCATGGAGCGACAGGCAGCTTCCAGACCAGAAAGCAGCCCCCCCTTGACCAATCACCCAAATGCATTGCACCCTTGCCCACCAGGCCAGATTGCAACCAGGTCACCTCCCCCCCTTCATACAGCCCATAACCAACTGGTCCCCTTACACCATCCAGCCTCTGGCCAGCTCAGGTCTTATTCCTCAGTTTCACCTTCCTCCATGCCTACGCATCTCCCAGTTCTTCACCATCAGCCAGTTTCATCCAGTCATTCACCTTCCCATCCTCCAATCCAACCTCATCCTCCAGCCCCTCAGCAGCCTGCAGCACATCCTGCTGTCCGATCCAGGCAGTACAGGCCAGTTGAAGCCCCTAAATTCCCTAACTTCACTAGAGAAGATGAGGTAGAATACAGGATGTTGAGAATGGCCCTAAACAACCTACTAGATCCAGATGAAACCGAAGAATTCAAGTTCCACATTCTTCTTGACCATCTTAAGGTGGACCAGGCCAGACGTCTGGCTTTAGCCTATTCTTATGCCCAGCAGCCATTCACCGAAGCCTTGAGAGCCCTTGATGACCGTTATGGCCAGCCACGCCAGTTGGCTCTCAAGGAACTGAAAACCATAATGGCTCTCCCCCCTGTACGTCCTGGAGATGGTCATGCTCTTGACGCCTTTGCCTTACGTGTCCAAGCCCTGGTTGGGCTGTTAAGAACTATGGCCGACCAGGGTCATGCTGAACTTTTCTGTGGCTCCCATGTAGATCGGCTACTGGAGAAACTCCCACACGAACAGATTAGCCGCTTCAAGCGTCACATGCACAGACTCAAGGTAGATGCCTCCTACAACCTTACCCATCTCTCTGAGTGGCTGCAAATGGAGTCCCGTTGCCAACCTAGAAGTAACTGCCCAGGCCTGAACCCCCCTCAATCACACAGACCACAAGCACCTAGCCATTCCACGACCATATTATATGGAGCTGCCAACATTGGTGAGCATTTCAAACCTCGAATCTCCCCTGTGTTCCCCTGTGCCTATTGTGGATCTACAACTCATCACATCAGCCAGTGTGCCGATTTCAGAGCCCTGAACAAGCAGCAAGTCATAGACTGGATCAAGAAAAACCGGAGGTGTTGGCGCTGTGCCAGACCACATCTTGCCGCTAAGTGCACCCTAAAGAGAGATTGTAATACATGCAAGAGGAGACACCTACAGGTCCTTTGTGAGATCAATAATACATCAGATACCAGTTCTAACCTTGTCAATTCCTCTGCCCAGACCTTCTACCTTGATCGTCCAACTCGCACAGGTCATGTTCTCTTGAAACTAGTTAAGGTCATCCTACGAAATGGCAGTCGTACCCTGGAGACCTTCGCACTGCTAGATGACGGGTCAGAGCGAACCATTCTTCTGCAGTCCGCAGCTCAAAGACTCCAGCTTGATGGAGAACCAGAGGGCTTGGCCCTCAGAACTGTGAGGCAAGGAGTGGAGAGGCTGCAGGGGGCTCGTGTCTCGTTTCAGGTGGGCTCGGCCTCCGGATCCGAATTTCAAATCAATCATGCCTTCACTGCAGATCGACTTGCTCTGTCTGAGCACACACATCCTGTCCTTTCCCTTCAAAGACAATATAAATACCTACGTCGACTGCCACTGTCACCAATGCATAAGGTCACCCCACTACTTCTAATTGGCTCAGATAATATTCACCTGATCTCCCCTATTGCCCCAGTTCGATTTGGTCCATCAGGAGCACCGGCTGCAGTCAAGACTCTCCTTGGTTGGACACTGCAAGGCCCAACAAGGTACATCGAACCTCACCCATCGGGTGCCAAGTGCTTCCACATATCCAATGCCTCTACATCTATTGGTGTAGTTCCCCATCGAAATGAGATCCAGCAGCCAAACCAAGTTCTCGATGCATCAGTCCAGCTGTTACCTTCTCCAGATGTAGTAACCTCTACTGCCGCTGATTATCATCAGTCCGAAATAGAGATCCGGAGACGGGCACAGGTGGACAGCAAGGGAGAGAACCTCACCCATCTCAAGGCTCAGAGACCCCTACCATCGACCACTCATTTACTCACCCGTACCCCAGGAGATGTCCCCAGTATTGCGCACCCTGACCCAGTGAGCCTCATGGGGCGGCGGAACCCCTCTCCCTGCCTGAAATCCCCAAGGACCCCCAAATCACACTTCCTAGTGACTCTTAGGAGTTGCAAATCCTTACAGTATTTGGGGGCGGCTGTAGAAAAGAGTCAGCTAGTCAGCAACAGCAACCCTCCCCCTGGCCTGCTCCCATGGATTGGCTCCACCCACCTCACCTGCTCTCACTCACTCTCAATCCCTAATCACACCTGTCCTCACTCACTCCTCATTAGAGGCCTGCTATAAGTACTGCTTGAGTGCCTGTCCCTCTAGTCATTGTTTGTCAGCAGCAGCAGCAGCAACAACTCCTCTGCCCTGGAGTCTCAGCAGGCCTTGGTTATGCGTCATTGAAGTGAGTTCTGTTGACAATTCATGATCCTTATGTTGCATTATATTGCTTTGTGATCAATGTAATTAATGTTAGTTCACCTGCTTGCCTTGAACACTTAAGAGAGGATTGTGTGTAATGTGTAGTGCACATAATGTACTTAGCAGTAATCTAGGAAATGCAGTGAGTTAATTTAGATAATATTATGTTTAATACTCTGGTGTATTAGTGGTAGGCCTACCCACTCCTCCTTAGAGTGCTACTCATTATTGTCCTAATTGTTGTTCATTAATGTGTTGAGTTGTATGTATAATAATTATGTATTTCTGTCTTCATAGTAAAAACCATAACCGTGAAGCCTCATCACCTCCTTGCCCAATAACAATATGCTCATGTGTGCAACGGAAATAAATGGCTTAAACGGAACTCAGTTGTCAAACATTCTTGCCGATGTTCCATGGCGATGTTCAAATACCCTTTGAACCAGAACTCTATCTTATAGTAGTACCTCAACTTTTCAAATATTTGTAGTGGAGTAAAAGTACAATATTTGCCTCTGAGATGTAGTGGAGTAGAAGTAAAAGGTACAAGTACTGAAAATTGGAAATTAACAGTAAAGTTAAAGTATACTTATATAAGTACAGTACTTGAGAAAATGTACTGTACGGCCTACTCACTTTACACCACTGTTCAAGAGGCAGAGCGTCAAAGACGCCGTTACTCTGACACTGCTGCACGCAGTGCCTTTCAAGCACCTGTACACTTGGAGGTAAAACATCTCCATGCTGGAGGGAGAAATGTGTGTTTTCTACACATATAACTCACAGACAAGAGGCCAGGATTGCCCCTTAAAACCACATACTCTTTAATCCAACATGTAAGGACCTGGCTGGCTGGCACATCAACTACCCCGCAGCCATTTCCATTAGTGTGCCATTTAAATGACACGTCGATACGACTCTTCGCAGAACACCTGTATACCACGATGACAGCACTAACAGATAACATCACTGTGAACGGAACCCAATTATAAATGACAACATTATTTGTCCCAACTATAACCGGTGCCGCTAAGAACTCTGGGAAATGGGCAGTCGTACCGCTTCAACACAACGGCAGGAGTGGGTGTTAAGCCATATACACCGGGGACGCATCTGTGGCATTTTTTTAAATTTCTTTGGCTATTCAAAAATAGCAGATCTACAAGCTCGTAGCGCACTCACATCTTTGCTTCAGGGGGATTCGAAAAAAATGTCTTCTAAATCCTAACAGTTTTTTTGGAAAAACGTATGTTTCTATATCAGTAATTCTCAAGGACCCCCGAAAATGTATTTGGCCGCGGACCCCCATCTTAAATCTTTTTGTTCCAGGGACCCCCCCATAAAGCAAAGATTTGAGTCAAAAATGTTCGCTTTAAAATATATATATATTCAAAGATTTGTCAAAATGTTCACGATTTTTTTTCCCTCCAAAAATAGCAGATCTACAAGCTCATAGCGCGGCACTTCTATGAGCTTGTATATCTGCTATTTTTGAATAGCCAAAGGAATCTTAAAATGACACAGATGTGTTCCCGTATTGAATGGGTTAAAATATATATTTTCCCCCTGAGTAACAAAGAGAGCTTTGTGACTGGGAGGTCAATAGATATATTCTCGCTGCAAAAAATGATGGACAGGAAGGCAGCCAAGATAAACTAATAGACTGCCTGCCCAAAGTAAGACGCTGCAGCACTCATTATTAACTCTGAACATTTACTTTCAACAAGCACATTTTCTCCTCAGAGTCTTGGCCAGCTGGTTCCAAAACCTGGATGTTTTGCATGTTTGTATCCATAATTTTTACTGTTCACAAAATGTTAATATAAAATGTGTATCCACAAGTACAACATATTTTACAGGTTCAAGTACAATCACAAACCGTAAGTTACAAACACAAGTACTTTTTTTTTGCAACTAAAAAATTGCAAAGTACAAACAAACGATACGTTACAAGACACAAGCGCGAACTAAGATTGGCATTAATTTAAAGGGATAGTTCACCCAAAAAGAAATCTATGGATTAGTCACCCCATGGAGATATTTTTGTCGCATTCCTAAGCCAATAATTTCATGACCAGCGGACCGGAAGGCCGCTGTCGGTCATCAAATTATTGGTTTAGGAATGAGACAAAAACTAAACAAATATCCATGAATTCAAGTCTCCATGGGGTGACTTAATCCATAGAAAGTCATTTTGTGGTGAACTATCCCTTTAAGCCCATACGATCCTTCACAGCGTGATGGTATCGGTATTGGTTTTCAAAGCCGTCGGTGTAGGTTTGTTTCTCTCCGCCACCCATGCCCATTCATTGAATGAAGGGAATACAACTGCCCCTGATGTAACAGTAGGTAGACATCTTTGATCATCTGGCTACGTGAGGCTATACTTATATTTTATATCGTCTGCGTCGGCCGTCGGGGCAAAAACCTCTTATCTCAATATTCTAACTTTCTGTGTTTCTTCGTAATTGATCATCCTCCAGTGTCACGCAAAAGCATCAAAAGTATCAGATCCACAAGCGACGTGTTTAAAGCTTGTAGATATGCTACTTTTGCAATAAAATTAAATCTTGAAAAATAACAGTTTTGGACACATATGCACAGTGGTGGAAAAAGTACTCAAATTCTTTACTTAAATAAAAGTACTAATACTGCAATATAAAAATACTCTGTTACAAGTAAAAGTCCAGAATTAAAAATTGACTTGAATAAAAGTACAAAAGTATTGGCATCAAAATGTACTTAAAGTACCAAAAGTAAAAGTACTAAATATTTGAAAATAGCAGATCTACAAGCTCACAGCGCGTCGCGATGCGACGCGTTGTGAGCTTGTAGTTCTGCTATTTTCAAATAGCCTATGTATAAAATAGGGCTAAAGTGGTTAATGTATGTTTTATAATATAATAATTTATATCTGAAAAGTAACTAGTAACTAAAAGTTTCAAATACATGTAGTGGAGTAAAAGTATAATATTTTTCTCTGAGATGTAGTGGAGTACAAGTAAAAGTATTGGAAATTGGAAATACTCAAGTAAAGTACAAATACCTCAAA
>NC_137611.1:3152814-3155314 GCF_963280865.1 Gymnoscopelus braueri
GAAACGACTGTATTTCTAGTATTCTGTGAAGGCTGACAAAGAACCATTCTTCTGGATCTGACTGGAACACTCTCTGAAAGTGAAATGCTTTTCATTTCTCTTTCTTGCACAACTTTTTTGACACAATGTAGTTTAAGTTTCTCTACTTTCAGTTTGCAGCCGCAGTAAATAAAAGCGAACAGCAAAAAGGCCGTTAGATGGTCTGTAGCTATAGCTGTACCAGAGCGTTTATGGCGGTTATGAGGTGGATGGTAAAAAAAATCTGTTTATGATGGATGGGATTTTAACCCATTAAGACCGGGAAAGCATCTGTGTCATTTTTTTATTTCTTTTGCTATGCCGCGCTACGAGCTTGTAGATCTGCTATTTTTGAAAAATCTTGAAAAAATCGTGAAAATGTGCAAATCTTTAAATATATATATATACTGTATGAAAATAATATACAAATATAAAATATTTTGACCCAATACATAGCATTTTGGGTGGTCCTTGACATGAAAAAGTTTGAGAACCACAGATATACATAGCAAGTTTAAAAAATTAATAAAAAACTGTTAGGATTTAGAAGACATTTGCAGACTCCGCCAAAAGCAAAGATTTGAGTTAAAATGTATATATTCAAAGATTTGCACAAATTTTTAAAAATTGCAGATCTACAAGCTCATAGCTTGTATATCTGCTATTTTTTTTTTAAATATCCAAATAAATCTATAAAGTGACACAGATACGTTCCTGGTCTTTATGGGTTAAAAATTATATAGCTTTGAAAATCCAAGGCTATTAAATAAATTAATATTCTGACAATGTGTCCGCATCAAATAGCCTTTATAAGATGGATGGTAGATAGGCTGGCCACACACTGTTATTAGATCATAAACGAGCTGGAAAAGAAGGCAGTGAATGTGAAAGCCTCGCGGCGCCTCAGGCACATTATTTTGCAAAGCTTCTGGACCCCAGAGAAGAGATTTAGGCGAACATCCAACGCTACAAAATAACACTGTTGTTGTTTCTTCAAGATGTAATATGGTTGGCCAATATGGTTTTACACACGGTTACTCCAGCTTGCTTTGTTCAGTGAGGTATTTTTACTTTATTTGCCCTGGGTGAGGAGCAGTGGTGTAAGTACATTTACTCAAGTGCTGTACTTGAGTACAATTTTGAGGTGCTTTTACATTACTGGAGTATTTCCAATCGTCTATATTTTTACTTCTACTCCACTACATCTCAGAGGCAAATATTGTACTTTTACTCCACTACAATTATTTGAAAACTTTAGTTACTAGTTACTTTGAAGATATAAATGATTACATTATGAAACATAGATTAACCACTTTCACCCTATTCTATACCTAGGCTATTTGAAAATAGCCGATCTACAAGCTCACAACGCGTTGCGTCGCGACGCGTTGTGAGCTTGTAGATCGGCTATTTTCAAACATTTTTGTACTTTTACTTTTGGTACTTTAAGTGCATTTTGATACCAATACTTTTGTAGGCTACTTTTACTCAAGGACTTTTACTTGTAAGAGAGTACTTCCACATTGCAGTATTGATACTTTTACTTAACCCATTGATACCTGGAACGCATCTGTGTCACTTTAGATTTCTTTAGGCTATTCAAAAATAGCAGATATACAAGCTCATAGCGCGGCACCGAGGTATCAATGGGTTAAGTAAAAGTATCAATACGAGCTTGTAGATCTGCTATTTTTGAAAAGTCGAGGAAAAAAAAAATTGGTTTTTTTTTTCCAATTTTGTTTTTTGGATTTAGAAGACATTTCTAGAATCTTCTCAGGTCTTAATGGGTTAAGTAAAACATTTGAGTACTTTCCTTACCACTGGTGAGGAGGAGAGTGACATAAAAGGACAGCGTGCGTGATTTAACTGATATACCGCTTACTGTTCAATCTGTACAAGTGCACTGTCACCATTAGCCGACCTTGTAGAGGAAGGATTTCAACGTGTCAAACATGCACAAAACTTGGCAGGACGAACCAAACGGTTGCTGCTGTAAGAATTCACAGCTGAGGACACACTGGAGTTTATCTGGGCGTGACAGGACCAAAAACACAGCCCAAAACCACTAGCGAGGGCCTATAGCCAGCATCACCTGCTGCTGTTCTCTGACAAACTCCTTCCCCACACTGTCAGGAAATCCCCAGCAGGGACTACAGAATCTGTCTTTTGCCAGGGCAATTCCTCCGTAATGTTAATGTGTTTATTAATCCATTCAGACCAGGAAAAGCATCTGTGTCAAATTTAAGATGTCTTTGGGCTATTCAATAATAGCAGATCTACAAGCTCATAGCGCGGCTCGGTGCCGCGCTATGAGCTTGTAGATCTGCTATTTTTGAAAAATCGTGAAAATGTGTACAAATCCTTGAATATGTATTTTTTACATACATTACGACATTTTTGACACAAATCTTTGCTTCTGGGGGGTCCCTATTACAAAAAAATTGAGACCTTGACATGCAAAAGCTTGAGAACCACTGATAGA
>NC_137611.1:3160314-3250314 GCF_963280865.1 Gymnoscopelus braueri
GAGAGAGAGAGAGAGAGAGAGAGAGAGAGAGAGAGAGAGAGAGAGGCGGTTTTGGCAGCATTCCTACAGTAATTAGTTCAACCTAGCTATTTGTTCTTCCAACCCCTAATAGATAGCAAAATGTTTCTTCTGGGAGCAACCAAGTTGTTTCTGCAGAGGACAAACCAGTGCAACAAAGGCTATATTAAGATCTTCAAGAGCTGCCAGCCTGCAGTCTAAATATACATTTATAGGAGCACAACTTTTCCGTTCTTGTTGTTTTTCTTTCATCCCTGTGAAAAACATCCTGAAAGAGCACTTCTGACGTTTGTAGAGAGCATAATTGCAATCAAGCCTCTCTGAGGTGATCAGCATTCTATGCAGATGTAGGCAGGCACACACACCCATGTACGTACACACACACACACACACACACACACACACACACACACACACACACACACACACACACACACACACACACACACACACACACACACACACACACACGCGCATGCATACACACACACACACACACACACACACACACACACACACACACACACACACACACACACACACACTAACACACACACACACACACACACACACACACACACACACACACACACACACACACACACACACACACACACACACACACACACACACACACGCGCATGCATACACACACACACACACACACACACACACACACACACACACACACACACACACACACACACACACACACACACACACACACACTAACACACACACACACACACACACACACACACACACACACACACACACACACACACACACACACACACACACACACACACTAACACACACACACACACACACACACACACACACACACACACACACACGCGCATGCATACACACACACACACACACACACACACACACTAACACACACACACACACACACACACACACACACACACACACACACACACACACACACACACACACACACACACACACACACACACGCATACACACACACACACACACACACACACACACACACACACACACACACACACACAGCGCACACACGCAGACACACACACACACACACACGTGCATACACACACCTGCGCTTCCATGCATGCACGTAAACACACATACGTACATACCCATGCATTTGCACACTCAAACACCCTCCTGCTCGCAGACCCACCACACGCACATACATACACATGCACAGAAACACACACACACACACACACACACACACACACACACACACACACACACACACACACACACACACACACTAATATTCACACTAATATTCTCCTCTCGTAGCTGGTTTTAATCTAAATCAGCAAGAAGCCTGCCCATAAAGCAGAAACATAATATTATTCTGGCAACAGAAACATGGTTAAGTGTGTCGATAAAACATAAATGGCTGTATAGCATATTAATACCTATCGCCAGGCTTTATTAAAAAATATTAGATTGAGTCCTCTATGCCCTACAGACTGGGTGATTTGTCTTTTATTCATTTATATTTTGGATGATGGATGGGTATCACAAGCCTTGATAAGAACAAATTGGAGGGTTGGCCTCTCTCTATATAAGGTGACATTTATTGTAACGACCATTAAAGAAGAAGAAGAAAAAAACATAAAACATAATTTCCTTGGTTAATTAGTTGCCAGTTGAGTGTAAGGAAACACAAATAATTGCCTTGCCAGATGAAAACGTTAATGATTGTTGACAATAACAGTAAATACAATGATGCTGGCCTTACCCTTTAAAAGTAAACAATAGGCAGTAGTGTAAAGTAAATAAGTACATTTACTCAAGCACTCTACTTACATACACTTTTGAGGATTTGTTTTGCTTTACCGGAGTATTTCCCATTTTCAATACTTTTACTTCTGTCTCGGAGGTAAATATTGTACTTTTACTCCACTACAATTATTTGCCAACTTTAGTTACTAGTTACTTTGCAGATTTTGATTATTATTACAAAACATACATTAACCACTTCAGCCCTTTTGGCCCTTTGAAATGACTACAAGCTCACAATGTGTTGCGATGCGACACATTGTGTAAAGATTTTTATACATTTGAAAACTGGGTAATGGGACATTCTGCATATTGAGTAGCCTACTTTTACTTTTGGTACATTAAGTACATTTTGATGCCAATACTTTTGTACTTTTACTCAAGCACATTTTGAAATCTGGACTTTTACTTGTAACAGAGTATTTTTTATATTGCAGTATTGAAAGGAAAGCCTGGTATTCATTCTAAAACTAGCCGTGTGATCCGGTTTAGAAAAAGGGAAAAAAAGAAACAATCGTGTTCCGGTGGTGTGTTCCAGTTGGCGTCGCATTGTTTGTGTTCCACACGCAAATCAATTAGTTTATTCTCGCTGGTAGCGCTACGAGTTGGAATAAAAGGTGGGACATAAATGTTGCACTCGCGTCGCAGCGCGATGCGTTGCGAGCTTGTAGATCGGCTATTTTCAGCATGAAACCAAGTGTAAAATCAGCCAATAGGACGCCATCAAGGCACCGCCAACATGCATTTTTGTCGACTAAATCAACTTTATAGATTTTGTCGACTAAAATCTTATGATGTTTAGTCGACTAAAACGAGACAAAAACTAAAACATTTCTGAAATATGACTAAAACTAAATGGATTTTTATTCAAAAGACTATGACTAAAACTAAATCAAACTGTGCTGTCTAAATCAACACTGGTTTCATGGCCTCATGTTGTGATTCGATTAAGACACAGTGTACTTGTGAGTTATCGTGGACAGAATGGCATACAGTGCATCACAGCCAGACACATTTCAATAGTTTTGCAATCGCTTTGTAGCTCAAAACAAAAAAAAACATTTATTGGAGACTATGATAATAACCGCATGTATTCATATAAATGGTGGGTTTGGAATTTTAAATCTAATTAAGTTAATATGGAGAGCAAACAGTCAGCGCGGCTCCAATGCCTTCCCCTTTTCATCTGTCTCTTCCATTTAGCGCGATGAAAGGCTTCCTCTATTAATATCTAAAATCCCTCTTTAGAAGTGGAACAGTGGGAGTTATAGGAGTTTTAGTTCTGGCAAACAATCATATAAAGCGGTGAGAGCAGGGGGCCTTTTTGGGAGGATATACACAATACTTAACACAAGCAGAGGACATTTTGTCATCTATCCAAAGTAGTTTATCATAAACCTTGTTTTCCTCCACTAGGTATAGACAGTAACTGAATGCCAGAGGTACATAATGTACTACTGACGTTGAACGTGATATTTTGCTCAAGTCTGCAACTTCCACAACAGTGGTTCTCAAACTTTTTCATGTCAAGGACCCCCAAATTGACACTTATTAGCCCGCGGACCCCCATTTGAAAAGATATGCCAGGGACCCCCCATAAGAGAACATTTTTGCGTCTCCAGCAGTGATTCTCAACCATTTTAATTTCAAGGACCCCCAGTTTGACAAGCATTAGGGCTACGGGCCCCCATCTAATGGCATTTATATCTCTGGGACCCCAATTTATATTGTAAAATCAATGTTAATTTAACTCTGAGAGTGTACAAATGGAACCAAATGGACCCGTAACAGACCCATAAGGGTCCATTTCCTAACTATCCATCATTTAGCTGGGGACCCCCCTGGAACTCCCTCAAGGACCCCTGGGGGTCCCCGGACCCCACTTTGAGAACCAATGTACTATCAGACTTATTACGACTGACCATAAACACATTTCATTTTAGAGCAGACAAAGATGTTGTCCATGACCCAACTGTCTCACCCACAACACTTGATTGATTGATTGAATACTTTATTAGCAGTTTGCAAAAAAAAATAACACAGAAAGTACAGTTCAATACAAGGTCTGCTAAGAGGATTTTAAGCCCAAGAAAGCCTATGGCTTGTTCCCATTGGGGTCCTTTGTACTCAATTCATCGAAACATTTAATGACAGACAAATATGCAACATTACGTAAAACATCATATATATTTGTTAGGGGGTGCTACTACAAAACGGAGCTACACTCAGGCAGGGCTACTCTACCACATAATTATGAGAGCTGATAGGCTAGATCAGTGGTTTTCAACCTGTGGTTCGGGACCCCTAGCCCCAGATGATTAGCTTAATGTGCAACATTGTTTTCTCACTCAACAGTAAACAAACCAAAACCAACATACAGTATAAGTGTTTACAGGGGTATCTGCACATTTATAAAGTGACAATTTAAGGTACCGTTTTAATGCATCTAAAATAAATACATAAAAATTAGGTTACTGTACTCAAAAGTAATCAACAAACTATACTATAAAAACATTGGCCAAATTGTCATAAGAAAGATTGTGAAAATAGCCGATCTACAAGCTCACAACGCCTCGCAGTGCGAGGCGTTGTGAGCTTGTAGATCGGCTATTTTCACAATGTTTATCTGTGGAACCCAGTCAAACTAAATGTAATGCCTCCTACTCCAACAATTCCAAATGCTTGTCAGGGTGATGGGGGGTCCCCAGTTCAAGTGTGATTATTTTAGGGGGTCCCCAGTTCAAGTATGATTATTTTAGGAGGTCCCCAGTTCAAGTATGATTATTTTAGGAGGTCCCCAGTTCAAGTATGATTATTTTTGGGGGGTCACAGCCTAGAAAGCTTGAAAACCCTGAGTTGCTGGTGGAGCTCTTCAACAGACGAACCTGCAAATGTATTCACTTTTTCCAATTAAAGCATTTAATGGTGATTTTTTACTTAGTTGTGTCATGCTCCAAAAACAGCACATTTACACAAGCTCGCAACGTGTGGCGCCGTGGGCGGCACAGTGACTCAGGACAAAATGATGACGGAAAAAAATAACATGTATTTTTGCGTGTGCTTTTTTTTTTTTGCACAAGCAGTGATTTGTAAGATACAGTAAAAAAAAAATTCCTAATGCACCTGCTGCTAGATGGTTTGAGAAAAGCTCTACTGCTTTAACTTGCACAAAAAAAAAAAAAATGCAAACAAACTGCTGCAAAACTGCAGCATTAGCAGCTCCGAGGAGGCAGTGATGTTATTTGTGGGCCAGTCTCTACAAGCACTACTAGTCAGCATCATTTTGAAGGGAAGGAGGAATCCCAGAGAGCCGTGTATGCCTTATTGGTCTCACTGGAGTTCATGGAGATGTCTACTTCTGGTCAAATGTGTCTCCAATATTTCCAGGTTATTAAGAATACATATTGACTTTTGGAAGCTTTCAATTTTGAAAAAAAAGTGCGGTTTCCTTTCCCTTATATACTCATGAGAGCTTCATCCTTCTCCACATGGTATCCACCAAATGATTCTAATAATTGTCCAGTACTGATGATGTAGGAATAGTATACTGTAGGAGGGTTTACTTGTGAACCTAATTTTGACGACCCACTTACGGAACCCACAATGTGGACACAATGTAACTGGTGCGCTACATAGATTGTGCCATTACATTCACCCATGCACACACACATTCATACACCGATGGCGGAGGAAACCATGCAAGGCACCAACCTGCTCATCGGGAGCAATTAGGGGTTCAGTGTCTTGCTCAAGGACACTTCGACACTAACTCTGGGAGAGCCCCCCCAGCCCGGGATCGAACTGGGAACCTTGGCGCTTTACAGTTCACTCTACCCGGCCACTCTACCCCTGAGCCACTGCCGCCCCCAATGAGCATGCTGCTCCTTCACTTGGAAAGGAGCCAGCTAGCTTAGGTGGTTCGGGCATCAAGGTACGGATACCTCCCGAGCGTCTCCCTATAGGGAGGTCCTCGCTGCACGTCCCACCAAGGACCAGATGGGGGGATTACATCTCCACACTGGCCTGGGAACTCCTCAGGGACCCCCCTGGAGGAAGCGGCTAATGTTGCTCAGGAGAGGGAAGGCTGGAGCTCTCTGCTGGAAGTGTTGCCCCCGCGACCCGACTCCGGATAAGCGGTTAGAGATGGATGGACACACCTACAGTATCTTCCGATAACTTGATAAATGTACGGCCGTATATTTCACAAACATTGCACACTACTCCACCAATAAAAAAAAAAGAAAGAAACAATGAATTGTAAATGTCCCCAGAGAGAGAAGGATACAAATTAATTCTCACTCGCAACAAAAGCCTGTTTTTATTATATAAAATAAAACCATTCGATGTGGAAAGATAACTTTGAAAGATTGCGTTAGACTAAACTGAGCTATAGAGAAATAAACGTCTGCAGGGGATCAATAGGAGAGGAGAATTTAGATGTGATTTTATAGCTCTAGTTCATTTTGCTCAGGGCTATTTGCAGCTGCAGCTCTTTGGAAGGAATAATGTCCCGTTTCCTTTCAGTCAAACAACAGATTTTTCACAGAATATCTGTTTCACAGATATTCCGCTGTGCTTTAAGTGAAGATGCGTCACATCAGGGGTCTTCAACAGGGGGTCCGGGGATCCCTATACGGGGGGGTCCCCGGAGATACTGCAGGGGGTGGGCTACCAAATCTTTGTGTGAAGGGAACTTTTTTTTAAATATATTTTTACATTAACAACTTGAACCCTAGCATCCCTATTCTGAGGAGAACTTTAGCCGAAAATAGCAGATCTACAAGCTCACAACGCCTCGCGAGCTTGTAGATCGGCTATTTTCGGCAAAGAGGTTTGGTGTAGAGGGGGAAAAAGAGCAGACCAAGTACTGACGGTCCAAGTGGTTAAATGTCTGAAAAATACACATGGATACATCACTGATGACAGTGTCTGTCAAACAAATCTATGAAGCTATCGATGAAATCTAAGAAAAAGTTGAATCTGAAACACAATTCTTTACAATATGTAATGGGGGGGTCCCTGCTTGATCTTTCTCTCAGCTAAGGGGGTCCTTGGGCTGAAAAACATTGAAGACCACATACACAACATAACATAAAATAACATATAGAGCATAAGAAGACAACCAGAGAGGCTTTGGCTTGATCACATTGCAAATTGTACCGCTTTACATGACAATTATTGCAGTTTAATTGTAAATGGAAATGACAGTGTCTGGGAGTTTTTTTTTCAAGATTTGTTCCCGAGCAGAATATTTCATTCTCTGCTTCACCATGGCAACCAACCACTATTCCCCTCTGACTCACTAGCACATGCTTTTCTGATTGTTCTGCAAAGTTATCTCCACTAATGTGGCGCTTCTGCCCAGCTGCAGAGAACAGCAGTCATTTTATCCATGTGCTCTATACCCAGTGGTGGAAAAAGTACTCAAATGTTTTACTTAAGTAAAAGTGTCAATACTGCGATGTAGAAGTACTCTGTTACAAGCAAAAGTCCGGAGTTCAAATTAAAAGTACAAAAGTATTGGTATCAAAACGTGCTTAAAGTAACGAAAGTAAAAGTACACAAATGTTTGAAAATAGCAGATCTACAAGCTCACAGCGCGTTGCAATATGTGTTGCTATTTCGATACCAATACTTTTGTACTTTAACTCAAGTAAATTTTGAATTCCGTACTTTTACTTGTAACAGAGTTTTCTATTATTGCAGTATTGATACTTTTACTTAAGTAAAAATAGGTTGTACTTTTTTCCACCACTGGTGTGTTGACAGTTTCAACTTCAACTCTAACATGTTGGGACTTATACTTTTTATACTGGTGTCAGTCATCTTTTCCCCTTATTAAAAAAGTTTGCAGCTGCTGGAAGGACGGTGAAGTTACATCTGCATGCTCTAGCAGGCATTCAATCGAGGAGATTGACGTATAGTGCATTTAGGCTTATTTATGCTAGTAATGTTAAGTGGTTTTCAACTTTTTTTCGCGTCAAGGACCCCCACATTGACACATATTAGCCCACGGACCCCCATTTGAAAATATATGCCAGGGACTCAACCATTTTGATTTCTTGGTGATCCCCAATCTACACTGTATCATCATCATTAGTGTTCATTTAACTCTGAGAGTGTGCAAATGGAACCAAATGGGGTCCATTTGGTTCCATTTGTACACTCTCAGAGTTACAGACACAGGGTCAATTTGGTTCCCAACTATTAACACATTGCCTGCCAGAATTATTTCAGATTTTTTGCAGTTTTATGCCAGAGATTTTTTATTGAGAAAAAAAAAGTACTCAGGAGCCGAGATACAGATTTTTTAAGTTCTAAGTTAACAAGGAAGTGGATAGGAGTCTAAATCTTCGAAAAATCATATCTCCTTGGTCTTTGGGTCAAATTAAAATAAAAAATAAATATATATATATATATATATACATATATTTTTTTTTTTTGAAAGATCAAGTTAACTTGATCTTGGCAATCAATGTGTTAATTTGGCTGGGGACCCCCTGGAACCCCCTCAAGGACCACTGGTGGTCCCCGGACCACTGGTTGAGAACCACTGTGTTAAAAGGCTTACATATGTGCAAATTGACATGATGTTTTATGTTTTATTAGCCTATTTATTGCCTTAGATGTGATTTGCTGATGAGAGCGGATGTGGTTCTTCATTTTCCTAATTGTAATAAAGTATTTGTATTCTATTCTATTCTTCTCAGCAATAGGCCTATACGGTATGTGTTGCAAAAAATATTCTGGTTCACAATTAGAAGAAGGCGTGTACACAAATCCCCTTCAATAATGTAAATACATTTTGAATCATCTTAATACGTAATGCTCTTAATTGGATTACCGGTATACTTACTTATTTATTTGGGTTAAGGTCACCAGCAGTGGCGTAACGCAGAATCGCGGGGCCTCCCCGCGGGAGTTTCACGCACATGCACAACCACAGCGCTCGTGCGCGAAGCACACGCGCGCGAAACATTTCGGGTCTAATTCGGTTCTATTTGACCAATATAAATCAACTTTTTTCTATTTTTTTGCTGTAAAAATATTTGTATCAGCGCATGCGGGGCCCCGCCTGCTGGTGCCCCGCCTGCTGGTGCCCCCCCCGCACCGCAGCACTTGCTGCCCCTCCGTTACGCCACTGGTCACCAGAAACTGATGTTTGTATGAAAATTCTAGAGACTATAATCTGGTTAACTACATTAACACTAACAATGGGTGAATTTCACCCGAACAATTGTAATTGAATTGAATTAAATGATTTTCATAATGTTGCTGATGTCTGAGGGGTGGGGGGGGGGTCCTTGGGTATCTTCAGGATGCTCACGTCATAGAATTTCTTTCATTCTTTTTAGGAATATCTTTTTTTACAATACCCACATTTTTCAACGATTTTGCAACTTTTGTATAGGGTCCCCCCATGATATCTTTTTTTTTTGTTTTTGTGAAATTTCATGTTGAAATATTAAAGAGGAGTACCTCAATTTGCCATGTATTGTTGTACTTTAATATATTGTGATGAGAAATATTTGTTATGGAATTTTCTATATTGGGTAAAATATACCCATCGTTAGTGTTGGTGTAGCCTCGATCTCCAGGCTTTTATTGTTTAGTTTTGCTAAAAAATAAAAGCCTGGACCAGCGCGTCGGTGTACCCGGTATAGGAAGTGTTTAATTTCCCCCAACCAACCAGAGTGCAGTGGGCGTCGCTCTATAATGTTGTGTTGACGGGGCGGGGGCTGACGGACAGATCGGTGAACCAATGGGATCAGGCGCATTCTCTCCGCGCTGATTTTAAACCCGCCCCTCTATACACGAAAGCAGGAAGGCTAGTGCAGCCTAGCGTCGGTGTGACTATTTTCATCGTTAGTGTTCTAGGGTTAACCGGCTTGCCGTCCTTATTTTAGGCACGTCATTCTAGGTGAAACTATTCAGAATCATTCATATTCTTTTTCTGAAATGTTCAATTTTCAAACATTTTGAAAGTAGCACATCTACAACCCTTGTATATGTGTCTACTGATGTCTGGTATGTCAAAGTACACAGGGCTTCGGTGGTTCATTTTGTAATACCGCACACTTCATGTAAATGCATGCAGTGAATAATGTGAAGCGCCTGCTGCTGCTGCTGTAGTTTAGCAAGAAGATGACTGGGAGTCAGTTTTTTCGGTGCTCTAACAACCCGGTGACAAAGGGCCCTTCTCGGCTGTAATCAACTTTGCAGCCCACGCCGCTCCGCCGAGAAGGCTGGAGCCCAGAGAGGCTGAAAAGATGAATGTGTCAGCTCCTAATCACAAAACAGCCATACAGCGCGGACTAACCCTTTAAGACCGGGAACGCATCTATGTCTGTAAAAAAAAAAAGAATCTTTGGGCTATTCAAAAAATAGCAGATATACAAGCTCATAGCTCGGAAAAAAATCGTGGATTTGTGGAAAGTCGTGCACATCTTTGAATATATATTTTTGAAGCGAAAATTTGTGACTCAAATCTTTGCTTCTGGGGTGATATGATATTCTACAAATGTATTCTAAATCCTAACATGTTGCTATAATATCAGTGGTTCTCAAAAATGACATGTATTTGGCCGTGGACCCCCATCTCAACATATTTTCTTCCATGGACCCCCCCAGAAGTTGTAACAGAGTTAAAAATGTTCGCTTTAAAAAAAAAACACATTCAAAGATTTGCAAAGCATTTTCACGATTTTTCAAAAAATAGCAGATCTACAAAGCTCATAGCGCGGCACTCGGTGCCGCGCTACGAGCTTGTATATCTGCTATTTTTTGAATGGCCAAATGAATCTTAAAAATGACACACTGATGCGAATTCCCGGTCTTAAAGGGCTAAAAGCGCTACCTAGTTCAGTAGCTGGAAGTGTCTCAAGATTAAACAAGTGAGATCTTTCTCTTGATCAGACCCTCGTCCCCTACCCTCCCACCCCCCACCCCCTGCACCTGCTAGTCAGAGCACCCAGATGTATTCTCTCTCTCTCTCTCTCTCTCTTTGGTCCCTTACACTCTCTCTGTGCTTTGACTGAATATCTTTTCTTTTTTTTGCCTCTATATCTCTCCCAACCTCTCTCTTTTTTTCTGGCTTTTGATTATCATCACCCAGAGAACACATGAGAGTGGTGTCTATGTGGCAATATTTCATCTCACTCACTCGCTATCACTTTCACATGTGCACGCAGTCTTTCTTACCCTTTATCTCTCTCTCTCACTCTCTCTCTCTCTCTCTCTCTCTCTCTCTCTGTGTCTCTTACACACACACACACACACACACACACACACACACACACACACACACACACACACACACACACACACACACACACACACACACACACACACACACACACACACACACACAGCTGGCACAAGCTCTTATTTTGTCCCTGCTTCCTCTTTGATTCAAACCTTTTGATCATAAACAGAGGAACACTGCATAATCCATGAGTAAACTTTCCTAGACTCCATCACGACTCCAGCTCCAGCTCTGTCTCTCTCATCCTTTTCTTCTTAAGGCCCATGTATAGGGCCAGACAGACAGTATGACACTGTTAAATTGCTGACGGAATCATGTTTCCTCTGCTCTCTGTGAAAAAAATGACTTTCCATTTCTATTCGGTCACAGTGGTGTTCTTTTCATTTTCAACTGTTTGATGTGATTCAGGTCAGATAAAAAAGACCGGAAAGAAAAGCTCAGTGAGATAAGAAAAAAAGCAAACTGTAGCCTAGTGTTATACTTGGGTGTGAATGATCCACTGAATTATTGTGTGAAAATCCCACAAATGACAAAAATAAAAGCCATAATGCTGTGGGGCCATGGTGCCTGTTTACAGTCATCTTATGCTTGCTTACAGTGATATAAAAAAAAAAACTCACATTTTCTACTTAAGTACAAGTATCAAAACTGCAATGTAGAAATACTCTGTTACAAGTAAAAGGCCTGTGTTCAAAATGTTACTTGAGAAAATAACCAAAAGTATTGGCATCAAAATATACTTAAAGTACCCAAATTAAAATTACAAAAATGTTCAGGTATGTTCAGGTACAACGCGATGCAACGCATTGTGAGCTTGTAGATCGGTTATTTTCAAATAGCTTATATATAAAAGAAGGCTAAAGTTTTCAAATAATTGTAGTGGAGTAAAAGTAAAATATTTTCCTCGGAGATGTAGTGGAGTAGAAGTAAAAGTATTAAACATTGGAAAATACTCCAGTAAAGTAAAAGTACCTCAACATTGTACAGAACAGTACTTGAGTAAATGTACCTTAGTTATTTTACACCACTGCTTGCTTATGCTGATCCATCATCCTTTAAACCAGATTTATACTCAGCCGCACAACAGTGCATAAATTAGTCTTTCAGGCAATACAGCAGAAAACGCTTAAAATGAGAAAATATGTCTTTGAGCGAGCGGTCGTTCCCAAAAACACTTTATACCTTTTTGAATATTGATGATTGTTATCTGGTTCACGGCTCGGTGAACCGACTGCCTTTCATCAATAATACATGTACGCTGGTCTGGGATATGTTTATCTCACGTCTTCTACTGTTCATTGACTTCCAACTTTTATGTTTTGATGGTTGGGTGAGAGCGGGGCCGCTGCTGCTGGGCTGACCGGGGCCGATCCATACCACTCTGCTCTGTTCTGCTTCCATCAGATAACGCCCCAGTTTGGCCTTTTAAACTCTCTCATTGACAATGAGAGAGAGAGAGAGAGAGAGAGAGAGAGAGAGAGAGAGAGAGAGAGAGAGAGAGAGAATGGAGGAATGAAAGCAAGAAACAGCTCAAATAGATGCTGATCTCGTCTGTCATCCATGTCACAGTCCCTGTGCATTTGATCTTCAAGCTGAGCTTGAAGATCAGCTATTTTCGGCAAAGAGGTTTGGTGTAGAGGGGAAAAAGAGCAAACAAAGTAGGAGCTAATGGTCAAGTATGCATATATAATAGAAAAAGAATAGAAAAGATAAGTCACAAGATGATAGTGCTGTTTGATTGATTGATTGAATACTTTATTTAGAAGGTTGCAGAGAAAAAAGCACATGGAAGTTCATTTTACAATGCAAGGTCAACTAAAATGGATCATCCATGAAAGCCGCAATTAGCCTGGTTCCAGACCTTAGACCCCGCCCACTCTCTGAGTGGACTGCTCCTCTTGGTCTGGTGTCATAATGTGAGCCTATGGCTTTTCACGGTCGAAGAAAAACCTGTCAAATCAGAGTCGGAGGTGGGAGTGGTCTAATGACGAGCCAATCAGCGAATATCTGCTAAAACAAGCCGTGCGATGACGTCAGCTGTGGGCGGATCCGTGGATCTCTCGTGATTGGTTTAGGGAAATTTGAATACCCTCCCCCTGGTAATCGCGGACACTGCAGCCAATGTCAGACCGAAGCTCCACGCAGCTTCAGGCTGATGATCAGGCTAAGCCGCAATGGCTTGTTTCAAATGGAGTCCTCACGTGTCAAACAAATCTATGAAGCTATCTATGAAATCTATGCAGTGGTGGAAAGTAACTAAGTACATTTACTTAAGTACTGTACTTAAGTACAATTTTGAGGTATTTGTACTTTACTTGAGTATTTCCAATTTCCAATACTTTTACTTCTACTCCATTACATCTCAGAGGCAAATATTGTACTTTTACTCCACTACAATTATTTGAAAACTTTAGTTACTAGTTACTTTGCAGATATAAATTATTACACTATAAAACATACATTAACCACTTTAGCCCTATTTCATACCTAGGCTATTTGAAAATAGCCGATCTACAAGCTCACAACGCGTCGCGATGCGACGCGTTGTGAGCTTGTAGATCTGCTATTTTCAAAAAAATTTGTACTTTTACTTTTGGTACTTTAAGTACATTTTGATACCAATACTTTTGTACTTTTATTCAAGTAAATTTTGAATTATGGACTTTTACTTGTAACAGAGTATTTTTATATTGCAGTATTGGTATTTTACTTAAGTAGAGAATTTGAATACTTTTTACACCACTGAATCTATGCAAATGTTAATCTGCAGGACAATGTTATCCATTATGTAGTGGGTGGGGGGGGGGGGGGGGTTCCCTGCTTCATCTCTCTCTCAGCTAAGGGGTCCTTGGCCTGACACAACGTTGAAGACCCCAGACTGTAGGTAGTTTGAGGTATTAAATAGCCAAAGGGGTTTTTCATGGAAGCGATATATTGACACAACTAGTTGCGTAACGGGTACAGCCTACTTCCTTCACAGGTGTTACCAATGATACTAATTAAGGCAGGGGTCTTCAACAGGGGGTCGGGGACCCCTAGGGGGTCCTCAGAGTTACTCCAGGGGGTCCGCCAAATCTTTGTGATAGGATTTCTTTTTTTACGAAAATAGCAGATCTACAAGCTCACAACGCCTTGGCGCTGTGAGCTTGTAGATCGGCTATTTTCGGCAAAGAGGTTTGGTGTAGAGGGGAAAAGAAGCACATCAAGTACCAAGTATTGAATGTTGTGAACCCTTTCCAGTGAAAGTGTCTAATGCTTGTTTTCCAATGTTGAATTAAAAAGTATTTTTTACTTTCAATTCAAAGTCTATTTTTTTATAGATATTTATGTGTGGATTGTGTGAGGGTGCTGGGGGTGTGGCTGGGGGGGGCGGGGGGCGTGGCTAGTGAACGCCATGGTGACATTCAGTGAGTCAGTCACTATAAGCAGTAGTAGGCTATTATATTTTTGCCAACAAATCTTTGGCCATGTGATGGATTACGGCAATAAGTGAGGAACGCAATAACAAGAGAACCGTGCATTTTCAATAGCCTTGGATTTGGTTCATAGATGTAATTTTAGCGATTTTGACAATTGTACAGTATATGATAGAACATCTATGATAGTCTTGATCCAAGGCTATACATTTTCAACATAGTACGAGATCCCCGGGAATCAGTGTGAGCTCACTATATCTCTCCTCTCCTCTCCTCTCCTCTCCTCTCCTCTCCTGTCCTCTCCTCTCCTCTTCCTCTCCTCTTCTCTACATAAGTGGTTCTCAACCTTTTCAGACCGCGACCCGCAAAAATAATCATATTGGAACTGGGGACCCCCCCAACATAATCATAAATGAACTGGGGACCCCCCCCCCCCCCACACCCAGACAAGCACTTGGAGTTGAGGCATTACCATTACATTTAGTTTGACAAGGTTCCACAGATAAATAGTGAAAATAGCTGATCTACAAGATCTAATAGCTGGCTGATTTTTTTCCAGTGTCATTGATTGATTGCCTACTTTATTAGAAGTTTGCAGGAAAAAAAACGTAGTTTTTACAGTTCAATACAAGGTCAGCTAAAAAAAACACAAGAAAGCCATTGGCTTGTTTCCATTGGGGTCCTTATCGTGCTCAATTCATAGTGACATTAAATGACAGACAGATATACACTTATATGCAGAACATCATATAAACAGTTTACAATCTGGGGACCCACCTGGTGGTCCCTCCTGACCCGCAGGTTGAGAACCACTGCTCTAAACTTCTCTCCTCCAGTGGCGTCAGTTCAGCAAAAGCTAAGGTATGGCAAGGTTAGGGTTGCCAGCTCCCAGAGATTAGAATGAGGGACACCTATCCCGGGTGCACGCCAAAGCCCCGCGGCCGAAAATGTTTTTTTGGGGGGTGAAACCCCCGGAAAATGCAAAGAAAACTATGCATTATACCTATAACACAATACAAACACAATGGTCTTACACCTGCATTAGGCTACTATTCATGATTTTTTTGTCTGGAGCCAAGGTATGGCACCTGTCATACCTTGCCATACCTAATTGACGCCCCTGATGGAGGGAGTGGAGGAGAGGACAGGAGGGAGTGGAGGAGAGGAAAGGAGGGAGTGGAGGAGAGGACAGGAGGGAGAGGAGGAGAGGAAAGGAGGGAGTGGAGGAGAGGACAGGAGGGAGTGGAGGAGAGGACAGGAGGGAGTGGAGGAGAGGACAGGAGGGAGTGGAGGAGAGGACAGGAGGGAGTGGAGGAGAGGACAGGACAGGAGGGAGTAGAGGAGAGGACAGGAGGGAGTGGAGGAGAGGACAGGAGGGAGTGGAGGAGAGGACAGGAGGGAGTGGAGGAGAGGACAGGAGGGAGTGGAGGAGAGGACAGGACAGGAGGGAGTAGAGGAGAGGACAGGAGGGAGTGGAGGAGAGGACAGGAGGGAGTGGAGGAGAGGACAGGAGGGAGTGGAGGAGAGGACAGGACAGGAGGGAGTAGAGGAGAGGACAGGAGGGAGTGGAGGAGAGGACAGGAGGGAGTAGAGGAGAGGACAGGAGGGAGTGGAGGAGAGGACAGGAGGGAGTAGAGGAGAGGACAGGAGGGAGTAGAGGAGAGGACAGGAGGGAGTGGAGGAGAGGACAGGAGGGAGTGGAGGAGAGGACAGGAGGGAGTGGAGGAGAGGACGGGAGTGGAGGAGAGGACAGGAGGGAGTGGAGGAGAGGACAGGAGGGAGTAGAGGAGAGGACAGGAGGGAGTAGAGGAGAGGACAGGAGGGAGTGGAGGAGAGGACAGGAGGGAGTGGAGGAGAGGACAGGAGGGAGTGGAGGAGAGGACGGGAGTGGAGGAGAGGACAGGAGGGAGTGGAGGAGAGGACAGGAGGGAGTAGAGGAGAGGACAGGAGGGAGTGGAGGAGAGGACAGGAGGGAGTAGAGGAGAGGACAGGAGGGAGTGGAGGAGAGGACAGGAGGGAGTGGAGGAGAGGACAGGAGGGAGTAGAGGAGAGGACAGGAGGGAGTAGAGGAGAGGACAGGAGGGAGTGGAGGAGAGGACAGGAGGGAGTAGAGGAGAGGACAGGAGTGGAGGAGAGGACAGGAGGGAGTGGAGGAGAGGACAGGAGGGAGTAGAGGAGAGGACAGGAGGGAGTGGAGGAGAGGACAGGAGGGAGTAGAGGAGAGGACAGGAGGGAGTGGAGGAGAGGACAGGAGGGAGTGGAGGAGAGGACAGGAGGGAGTAGAGGAGAGGACAGGAGGGAGTAGAGGAGAGGACAGGAGGGAGTGGAGGAGAGGACAGGAGGGAGTGGAGGAGAGGACAGGAGGGAGTGGAGGAGAGGACAGGAGGGAGTAGAGGAGAGGACAGGAGGGAGTGGAGGAGAGGACAGGAGGGAGTGGAGGAGAGGACAGGAGGGAGTGGAGGATAGGACAGGAGGGAGTGGAGGAGAGGACAGGAGGGAGTGGAGGAGAGGACAGGAGGGAGTGGAGGAGAGGACAGGAGGGAGTGGAGGAGAGGACGGGAGGGAGTAGAGGAGAGGACAGGAGGGAGTAGAGGAGAGGACAGGAGGGAGTAGAGGAGAGGACAGGAGGGAGTGGAGGAGAGGACAGGAGGGAGTAGAGGAGAGGACAGGAGGGAGTGGAGGAGAGGACAGGAGGGAGTAGAGGAGAGGACAGGAGGGAGTGGAGGAGAGGACAGGAGGGAGTGGAGGAGAGGACAGGAGGGAGTGGAGGAGAGGACAGGAGGGAGTGGAGGAGAGGACAGGAGGGAGTGGAGGAGAGGACGGGAGGGAGTAGAGGAGAGGACAGGAGGGAGTAGAGGAGAGGACAGGAGGGAGTAGAGGAGAGGACAGGAGGGAGTAGAGGAGAGGACAGGAGGGAGTGGAGGAGAGGACAGGAGTGGAGGAGAGGACAGGAGGGAGTAGAGGAGAGGACAGGAGGGAGTAGAGGAGAGGACAGGAGGGAGTGGAGGAGAGGACAGGAGGGAGTGGAGGAGAGGACAGGAGGGAGTAGAGGAGAGGACAGGAGGGAGTGGAGGAGAGGACGGGAGGGAGTAGAGGAGAGGACAGGAGGGAGTAGAGGAGAGGACAGGAGGGAGTAGAGGAGAGGACAGGAGGGAGTGGAGGAGACGACAGGAGGGAGTGGAGGAGAGGACAGGAGGGAGTGGAGGAGAGGACGGGAGTGGAGGAGAGGACAGGAGGGAGTGGAGGAGAGGACAGGAGGGCTCGCAGAAGACAGTCCTACAGGAGGGCAATGGCCTACAACGGGGTTGTAGGCGGGCTCCCGCGGTTGGCTCGCTCCCCGACGGGGCTCGTTCGGGATTGCTTGTATCGTTTGCGCCCTACAATTGTTCTCCCCAATCTACCTGGGAGGGGGGTGGGGACTTTACACCTTATTGGGGAGCTACAACTTTCAGACTATCCCCACCCCCCCCCCTCCCTCCCTCCCTCCCTCCCTGCTTCGGGGGAGACCGGCTCCACCACGGCATCCATCTTTGTTTACATCGAGTGGACAGTGTCACCTTGTCGCAATGTAATTAATTATAGGGCTCAGCAACCCAATAATGATGGTCTATTGGTGCTGTTTAGGCCCAAATAACTTGATATATAACTCGATTTTATATATTATATGTTTTGTTGACATTTGGCCTGGATCTTTATATCTGTCACTGCTGCTTGTCCCAGTGGGATGAATGGAGAGGACTTCACCCACACAATGCAGCAGGTAAAGTGCCTATATAGGCTATAATGATTAATTGGACATAATCACTGAATAGTGTAGACCCTAGGGAAAGACTCGATTTTATATTTCATATTATTTAAAAGCTTAGTTGTTATGTAGCAGTTAAAGGAAGGAAGGACATATGCTAACGAAATTAGTGTGTTAGCATCATCATATTAACAGGGGTTTATACAGGCTCAGTGGGGCATGAATCATGATCACTATATGCTCCTTAAATGCTAGGAAAGACTCGACTTTATATTTAATTAAGATTAAGATTTGTATGTTAACATTTGATGTAAAAACGATTTGACTGTTGTTGTTGTTGTTAGCCATCTGTAGCAACCCTACATTAGGGCAGGGGTCTTCAACAGGGGACCGTCCGGGACCCCTAGGGGGTCCTCAGTTACTACAGAGGGTCCGCCAATGTGTGTGTGATAGGAACTTTTTTTACACGCATGTAACATTGTGTTTAGGCTGCCTGATCATCTTTAAATCAGCGACATTAGCGCGCTAGCATCGCTAACGCAGACGTTTTAAGGCTCTGTGGGGCATGAAATACCAGTTTATAACATTGCAATGCAAACGGTTTTATGCCCAGATAAGCTGGTGAATACGCTGGAGTCGTTCTTAGATCGATCTGGGATGTTATAATAACGTGAACATGGCTGTAAGCAGCAGCTGTGTGTGAAACAAGAAGTGTTGCCATGTCTGTTTATTATAAGCGACTTTGGGCTTGTTTTTCTGCAAAGCTGCTTGTTAAATATATATTGGTAGTGGGCTGCGGGGCTTGTTTCTAAAGTGTAGCTGCTTGTGTTGGGCTTTTTCTTTGGTTTAATGTTGTTTAAACCAGTGGTTCTCAAACATTTTCATGTCAAGGACCCCCATGTTCCCATGTTATATGTATTTGTCCATCGACCCCCATCTAAAAATATGTTGTGCCAGGGACCCCCCATACAAGATTTGTATTGTTAAAATGTTTAAAAAATATTCCAACATTCACATTTTCTACCAGATGTTTTGGGGAAAATAGCAGATCTACAAGCACACACAAATAGCCACTGCAAGGTGGTCTCATGTGGCCTAGTAGTTGCTTCTTTTGGGCTTGTTCTCCTTTGGTGCTATTTTATATGTTGATGAATTGAATACCTACTGTAGGACCCCAATGGAAACGAGACCGCAAGGACTTTTTTGGTGCTATCCTTTTAGACAAAGTGTTTGACTGTGCTCGTGCTGTTTTTACATTTCTGTTTAATAAAATATTCAATCAGTCAATCATCTATGGGCTGAGCTGAAAGCTGCATAAAGCTATGATACCTTACAGGTCCATTTGGTTCAATTTGTACTGTCTCAGAGTTGGGATTTTATAGTAGCCTATAGATTGCAGTCCCAGAGATAGAAAATGTTATCAAATGGGGGTCTGTGGTCTAATGCATATAAAACTGGGGGTCCTTGAAATTAAAAGGTTTGAGAACCACTGTGATAGGGAATACTGTGTGTTCATATTTGAGACAGGTATTTATGCAAATATTCAAAAACGTTCACTTTATATTTCTTTTATAGCTGATGTATAGGTTTATATTTTCTACTGTGATTACAGGTCAATCATATCAGTAATTGATAATCAGCCGATTTGTTTTTTAAACGGGCTATTCAGCCCTTTTTAAAATATTTTCTGTAGTCACATGCAAGTAAGACATGGTGGTGGTGTCACAAAGCAAACAAAGCACTGGTAGTTAGTACTTCTAGCGTCTGCTGGATCCAGGGTGCAACTCCCTGCAGTGCTGTATACCCTGCTGAGTGTCTCACCTTTGTCCTGTTGTATGATTACATGAAATGTTATTAATGACTTAATGAGTTAACAAAATTAACAATTTTACTGAAACTGTTGACAACTGTGTGTATTGGCTGTGTTCAGAATCAGATCAGCTCACCTGGCTGAAACCCACTTCTTATGTTTTCTTGTAATTACACGTTTACACCTGTAGGCTACTACAACTTCACTGGAGATGCTGATGGTGTCATTTAGCCTTTTTGTTGTATTATAATATCTGAATGAACTCTTCACTCTTCATACATCAAGCGGATAGCTCTGTGATTACACCTTTAGCACATGGTTGCTTTAGTCTGCAACCACACTCACTGAATGGAGGGTTTACCCCTCCTCCTGCTCAGAGGTGTCAGAATGGACGGAAAATAGTTAAAATATACATGATTAGAACATGCTTAAACATTAGACAATTAAGGTCTAATATTGCTACAAATTGCTACAAAACCTGTATATCCAGTCGTTTTGGGGCACAAACAAGAAGTTGAAGGATAAAATCAAGTCTGATAATGATGTACCGTGCATGTTCACTTAAGACCATTTTTCAAATATAGATTTTTTTAACATTTTGGAAAAATAGCCAATTTTACATCGAGGTGCCCAGATGTCCCTAGTGCCCACTATCCTGTATCCATCCAATGTAATTCTGGTTTAGTCACAAGCTTTTGTTGGTTCAATATTCATAAAACCCACAGACACACTCTACAAGCTCATCCCGCTTCGCATCCCAACGCTTTGTGAGCTTGTAGATCGGCTATTTTTGCTACTTTAGTGTGACACTGTAGTATGAAGATGAAAAAATGAAAATACAAGAAGCAACTTGTAAGGCCTTCCTTATGTCAGTATCAGTTCAAAACAGCAGCATCAGCCCAGTACCTCTGTTTGTTTATTGAACGGTCAAAGCTTAACACGTGTCAAGTCAGACGAACGTAAACCCTTGACTTCTGGTTGGTGGACTTCAAAATAAGAGCACTTTGTCAAGTTATGGGAAAGTAAGTGTCTTCCTGTCTGTGGAATGTAAAATAAGAGCACTGTTGGCTATATTGCGCTGTTTTCACTGTTGCTACACTTAAAAATATAAAATAACAAGTGTTAAGGTAGGGTAAGTGATTTTCTTTTGTTAAAATAAGTGTTAAATAGCTTTATATTCTGATAGTACTCATTGCTACAGAGTGTTTGTTCAGTAACATGAGTCTCCATGTCTCTCCAGCTCTTTAGTAAACAGAAAATGCCTTTTCAGGTCAGGATACCAATTTTATCGAATCAGGACAGAGAACTTAGACAGGATACAGATTAAACAAGTGAAATTGGAAGTGATGACACAAAGAAATGTGCATGTAAATTTGGAACTGGAACACTATAAAAATTAAGCTGATAAATGGGTACTCTCCTGATTGGCTGAAATGATGTCACCTACCTGGAGATGTATTTTCTGTCTATCAAAGAGCTGGAGAGACAGAGAGACCCCTGTTACTGAACAAACACTCTAGAGTCTATAGCAATGAGTACTATCAGAATATAGAGCTTTAACCCATAACAAAAACCTTTTTGTTTTTACCAAAACATATCACTTACCCTACCTTTAACCCATAGTCATATTCATAGCTATTTAGATATTTGTCATAAATATTGAGGTATGACATTTTTTATCGTGCAGCCAGCCCCATAATTCGCAAGTAGAAAGTAAATAATAAGTGTTTAATTGAACGGTAATTAAATTTAACCTATCATTTTGTAAAGGACGATTAACTTTTTGGGCAAGACCTGTGGGCAAGTAGAAAATGACCTATACTTGCCCGACGGGCAAGTGCCTCTGAGACCTTAGTGTCAACCCCTGATGTACCATGCCTCACATCCTTACATGCAATTATCAGTTTATAATTACATTGCCTTTTTAAAACATATTAAGTTATAACTGATATAACAGCTCCTCCCTCCCCAACATGGAAAGCCTTCAGGTGGGCAGAATGGAGAATTGAGTTTAATACCCCTTTATTACTGCAGTGTGGTGCCTAGTTCTTCAGGTCTTTAGATGTCATTTACAATGTAATAATGTTCTAGGAGTTTAACTTGTTAAATTTGACTCTGGATCTAAACACTGCCTAACATGGAACTGGAGACAGGAAAGCTAGCAGCAGTAGTTAAGAGAAACAACACTAACCAAACTAATACAAAAAGTAGTTCAAATGCAAAGGCAGGGGAACAATGCCTTGTGTTGTGGCGCGTTGCTTGTGAGCGCCTATTTTAATATTTACATGTGTACAAAGGAAAACAGGAGGGGGCCTAGTATAGAGTCCTGGGGACTATAGTCAACAAAATATATATGGTTTTAGTGGGTAACCACTTCAACCTAATATACTTAGTTGACAGGGTCCCCAAGGAGTGCATTATTAACTTACAGTATGGATCTTCTATTCTGCTGAATGTTTGCCTAGGTCACATGGGGTCATTGGGGGAGACACCAAGCTAGATGACTCATATAATACCCAAGACCAATCAGCAGTGGTCAGGGAGGGGCTACATGGGGAAATTGGGAATTGGCATCACAACAAGACTTCAGCCTACACATTCCACCACTAGCGTCCAGGAGAATTACCCTCCCATACGCCCCATCGCCGCTCGCAGGAGAGGACAGGACAGGAGGGAGTGGAGGAGAGGACAGGAGGGAGTAGAGGAGAGGACAGGAGGGAGTAGAGGAGAGGACAGGAGGGAGTGGAGGAGAGGACAGGAGGGAGTGGAGGAGAGGACGGGAGGGAGTGGAGGAGAGGACAGGAGGGAGTAGAGGAGAGGACAGGAGGGAGTAGAGGAGAGGACAGGAGGGAGTAGAGGAGAGGACAGGAGGGAGTGGAGGAGAGGACAGGAGGGAGTGGAGGAGAGGACAGGAGGGAGTGGAGGAGAGGACAGGAGGGAGTGGAGGCTGTTCCGCAGCCTGTGAATGCTCCCAGGATCACCAAAGAAGAGTACACCCAGAAAGCACGTGATCACAACAAAATAAAGCTAGTTTTGTTTAGTGTTATGGGATTTTTTTAATAGTCCTTTTTCTCTGCTTTCTGTTGCCTTTGGCAAAAACAAGCCACATTCAACTGGCCATACCTATGGAATGGATTAACGCGACCGGACAGTTAACCCCCCCCTCCCCCCCCATTCTACAAGACCCCCGTGTGTGTAATGAGGCGATCTCTGTGAGAAAACTTTTTGTTTTCGGTGGCAGTGGGGTGACACTATTACACTATTACTCTGGCAGTTAAAGAGTTAATCACCTTGTTATGTTGCTCATCACTGTTGCAATACAAGATGGATTTCGCGTTTTGCGCTCATAATTCCGACATCCCACTACTCCGCCTACGTGGCTTCCGCGTGCGGTTAGGGTTAGGTATAGGGTTAGGTATAGGGTTAGTAACTGTCGAAAAGGCGACATGTCGGAAAGCCGACATGTAACCGTCGGCAACAGCTGTTGTAGACGGTCTATTTTTTAGCTTAACAGCAGGTCTCTTAATGGCGTGTATCAGCTCCGTCGGAATACAACAAATTTAAACCAGTTTGACCGGATGGGCTTCAATGTGGTTGAAGTGTTTAATGGCGGCAGTCAGTTGCAGTAACGTCATTGGGTAATCTGAGTCGTGACATCATCACGCAACGACGTCACAATGTCGTCATCACGACGTGTCCTTTAAAACTGCATCTTCAAAAAAACACAACATCATTTAGCAACTTTTACCAATGGTTACGGCTGCATGTAGTGACTTCCCCCTGGAAATACTTTTTCAAGTCAGTGGATCAGACTGCCTTGTCTGCGATTGAGATAGCGTTCATTCTGCTATATTAGCAAAAATTCACCGGCTTCCTTGATTGGCTAGACAACTAACTTATTGGCTTTGCGGATTTGTCAAACATTTGCGTGACATTTGCGGCACTGAACCAATAAGTGGTAAGCGCCCACGACAGGACTCTATACTTTTACAGAGCAAGACTTGACCAATCCAGTTTGATCTACGGTGTGAGAGACATGTTCTGCTGGACGGTACATCTGAATGGAAGACGAGGAGGACCCGGTTATGCTACTGTTACAGTGGAGCACAAGGTTTATTCCTTTGGAGGCTACTGTGAGGGACGGACCTACAACAGCATGGAACCGACTGAGGTGTATGTCTTCAACTCAGTGTCTTTGTGCTGGGTGAAGCCTCCGGTGACACCTGGAAGAAGAAAACGTCACCTTGAGGTTCCCTCCAAGCGCTACGGCCGCACAGCTGTGCTGATAGAAGATACAGTCTACATCTGGGGAGGATACTGGGGAGAGGATTACGGCAATGTGCTTTATGCATTTGATGTTGACGCCCACAAATGGTTGACCCCACCCAGGGTTTCCGGGACTGTTCCAGAAGGAAAGGTCTACCACTCAGCCTGTGTGTTGGGGAAGGTCATGATTATCCATGGAGGATCCACCAAGCTGTCTGTACGGACTAATGACATCTACAAGTTGGACACCAGCACAATGGTCTGGTCTTTAATTAACACCAGAGGAACTCCACCACCTGCTTCATCACGTCACTCTGCCACCATCATCGGGACAAAGATGTTTGTATTTGGGGGCTGGGAGTACCAGAGGGCCTACTGCAACACCATCAGAGTGTTTGACACAGAGACCGACTGCTGGCTGAAGAAGAAGAAGAAGAAGAAGAAGCTGGCTGAAGAAGAAGCTGTGCCTTCTGCACAGCTTCTTCCTGAAAGCCGCAGGAGTCATTCAGCCTTTACCTACAATGGAAAGCTGTACATATTTGGTGGCATCAACGGTAACCACACCTTCAATGATCTGTGGAGATTCAGTCCAGAAACCTTCTTCTGGAAGAAGGTTGAGCCCAAGGGAAGAAGACCGTCTAAGATGTATGGTATGTGCTGTTGCATGATGGGAGATCATGTCATCCTCTTTGGAGGATCCAAACAAATAGTCTACAACCCCTCTGATGACCTGATCATGTTAGACTTAAGTCCTCATTTGAAGACACTATGTAAACTAGCAGTTATTCAGTACGGTGTGAAGCAGTCTGAACTCCCTCACAACATCAGGTGGGAACTGAAAGCCTTGACAACCAACTAGTGTTGTGAGCCAGTGGTGGAAAATGTACCAAGTTTTTTTTACTTAAATAAAAGTAGTGATACTGCAGTCTGGAATTCAGTGGCGTCAGTTCAGCAAAAGCTAAGGTATGGCAAGGTTAGGGTTGCCAACTCCCAGAGATTAGAATAAAGGACACCTATCCTGGGCGTGCGGCAAAGCCCCGCAGACGGATTTTTTTGGGGGGGTAAACCGCACAATGGTCTTACACCTGCATTAGGCTATTATTCATGTTTTGTTTTTGTCTGGAGCCAAGGTATGGCACTGCCATACCTAATTGACGGCCCTGATCTCCTCTCCTCTCCTCTCTCGGCTCTGTTCTGCTCTCCTCTCCTCTCAGGAATACAACTCCTCTCCTCCTTGTAATGCCTACAACTACAACTCTAGGAGTTGTAGGCATTACATTTAGTCTGACATGGTTCCACAGTCACATATAAACACTGTGAAAATAGCAGATCTACAAGCTCACAACACGAGGCGTTGTGAGCTTGTAGATCTGCTATTTTCACAGTGTTTGCGTCTTTATCGTATTTTTTCATTTATTTTCTTTACTTTATTTTATTTATTTTTTTTTTTCACTGTCAACTGGGGACTCCCCCCCCAAAAATCCTGTGGCGACCCCCCCCTGATGGTCCCGACCCACAGGTTGAGAACCACTGATCTACAAGCTCACAACGTGCTTGTAGATCTGCTATTTTCACAATGTTTGCCTCTTTCTGGCCTTTTTTAAAATTTTATTTCCTTTACTTAGTTTTTTTTAGGTCCACATTTTTCCCCTCACATTTTCACTGTCATCTGGGGACCCCCCCCCCCCCTCTACACTGCTCTCTCCTCTCCTGTTTAGTCTGACATGGTTCCACAGATACATATTGTGAAAATAGCTGAGCTTGTAGATCTGCTATTTTCACAATGTTTGCCTATTTCTGTTTTATTTTTTTTAGGCACACCTTTATTTATTTATTTTTAAATTCACTGTCATTTGGGGACCCCCCCCCCAAAAAAAAATCACTGTGGCGACACCCTTGGGGGTCCCGATCCACATGTTGAGAACCACTGCTCTCCTCTCCACAGCTCTGCTTTCCTCTGCTCTCTGCTTTCCTCTCCTCTCCTCTCCACAGCTCTGCTCTCTGCTTTCCTCTCCTCTCCTCTCCTCTCGACTACACTGCTCTCCTCTCTTCTCCTATCAGCGGCTCAGACTGAACGCTGCATACAGCTCTGAGTGGAACGCGGACAGAGCGAAACAACACAAACATGGGCTCCTCTACGCTGTGCTTTCTCCTGCTCCTCCTCGCGGTTCTCCTCCTCCTGCTGGAGAACCAGGCGGTTCGGGGGGTCCACGGTCTCTCCCACGGCGACATGGAGGAGCAGCTGATGTCGCACCAGGACATGATGATGGAGTGCAAGATGAAGAGCGTGACGGTGTCGGCGCTGCCCTTCCTGCGGGAGAACGAGCTGAGCATCATGCACAGCCCGTCGGCCTCCGAGCCCAAGCTCCTCTTCTCCGTGAGGAACGACTTCCCCGGCGACGTGCTGGTGGTGGACGACCTGGAGAACACCGAGCTGCCCTTCTTCGTCCTGGGTGAGTCCCTGACAAAACATCTTCTACCCCCCTGGCTGCTGCACCAAGGATTATGATGCATCCTCCGCTGGTTTAATAAAGAATCATCATCAAATCGTTACATTATTACACTATAGCCTTGGACGCGAGGACCGTCACGAGTGTCACGGCGGAACGTCAACCCTGGTGTTTGCGCTTTCTCCATTTACCTTTCTACATCCACATAAACGTTCATATGTCAAATATAAAGTGCTGACCTCATGGCCACGGATGTTACGATTATGTACGGGCCCTCAAAAGTATCTGTATGTTCCGTATTGTTTGATTAAAAAGCATTTTAATCCGATCGGTGGCCATTTTTTCCGAATTTTCTCCACGTGCTTTCACCTAGGCGACCCTATCGGTTGGGAGATGTATTGCACTGCTCTGATACATTATAACTCTATAAGGAGATGGCCACCGATCGGATTAAAATGCTTTTATATCGAACAATACGGAAGATACAGGTACTTCTGCGGGCCCGAACGTAATTGCAACATCCGTGACCATGGGATAAGCACTTTATATTGGAAATATGACCGTTTATGTAGATGTACGGGGCCGTAAATGGAGAACGTGCAAACACCAGGTTGGCGGTTTCGTCATGTTTCAGAGGGCTAACATTTACACCTGAGCTCTCTTGGCAACAATATGGGCATGTTTGTGAAAGTAACGTTAGCCTATCATAGGCTAACATGATGACGACACCACGCAATTCCACTTCATGTTGATCATGTCTCTAAAAACGACAAATACCAATGTAATAACAGGCCTGTTGTTGTGTTATCAGAAGGAGAGAGAGGTGTTATGATTAGCCTGTGTTGTGCTTCAACACACTGATGCTGCTGCTATGGAGACACCAGTTAGCACAGCACAGGCCACACTATAGCATACAGTGGTGGAAAAAGTACTCAAATTATTTACTTAAGTAAAAGTACCAATACTGCAAAATAAAAATACTCTGTTACAAGTAAAAGTCCAGAATTAAAAATGTACTCGAGTAAAAGAACAAAAGTATTGGCATCAAAATGTACTTAAAGTACCAAAAGTAAAAGTACTAAATATTTGAAAATAGCAGATCTACAAGCTCACAACGCATCGCATCGCGACGCGTTGGGAGCTTGTAGATCGGCTATTTTCAAATAGCCTATGTATAGAATAGGGTTAAAGTGGTTAATGTATGTTTCATTATATCATAATTTATATCTGAAAAGTAACTAGTAACTAATGTTCTCAAATAATTGTAGTGGAGTTACAAGTACAATATTTGCCTCTGAGCTGTAGTGGAGTAGAAGTAAAAGTATTGTAAATTGGAAATACTCAAGTAAAGTACAAATACCTCAAAATTGTACTTAAGTACAGTACTTAAGTAAATGTACTTAGTTACTTTCCACCACTGACATTGTAGCATAACAGTGTTCACTTTATCCTTATGCCACTAGCAGACACACATCAAAGCTGTGTGTGTGTGTGTGTGTGTGTGTGTGTGTGTGTGTGTGTGTTTATGCACTGGTAGGCTACACTGTATCCATCCCTAACTGGACACACGTGGTGTCACACATGTAGGCGTGTCAGTCATCAGAGCATACAGCTGAGACTGACAGTTAAGCCAGCTTGTGTCAATTTAATGCAACCATAGCCTACACCCAGGGGTCTTCTAACCCCTAGGGGGTCCTCGGAGTTACTACAGGGGGGTCCTCTAAATCTTAGTGTGATAGCATTCTGAGGGATTGAGGGGAACATTAGCCAAAAACAGCCGATCTGCAAGCTTGTAGATCGGCTGTTTTTGGCAAAGAGGTTTGGTGTAGACTGTAGAAAAAGAGCAGGCCAAGTACAGAGCCAATGGTTGAGTTTATATTAGTATCGAGGCTTTTAAGTGGTTAGATCAGAGGTCTTCAACAGGGGGTCCGCGGAGGTACTGCAGGGGGTCCGCGAAATTGCTGTTTGATTTTAAAAATATTTTAGTTTTTAAAAACTTGTTTTTATTTGTATTTTTTCAAAAAATGTCAATTTGTCTTTAAACATAACATGACATATTTGAATAGCTTAGTATTGAATGCACAATAACATGGTATGTTTATACATATTTTGAAGAGAAAGGACAAGGACCTTTAGCACACCTACTGGGACAACCTGTGCGTAGGAGCAGGCAACCATTTTTTCATGTTTATACATATAAAACCCAATTTTATACATAAATATACGATATATACATGTGGTAGCCTACCCCCTACCCTACGAGGTAGGTAGGGGGTCCCTGCTCCATCACCCCATCAGTTTGGGGGTCCCTGGCCTGAAAAGGTTGAAGACCCCTGGGTTAGATGTCTGAACATACACATTAACATGAATTAATAGAGAAGCTAATGTGTTAAAAATAAACAAAAAAACATTATGCAACATGCTAGTGCTGTCAAACAGGTCTATGAAGCTGTCTAGGAAAAAGTGTAATCTGCAACACAATGTGTAGGTGGTAGTAGGGGGTCCCTGCTTCATCTCTCTCTCAGCTAAGGGGTCCTTTGGGCATCCAAACTTTTGAGTCTGCATTGTTTGTGGAAGTGTGTGGAGTGTGGAAGTTCTGACGCTAAATGCTTTACTTTGCAGGGGGTCTTTAATGTTTTTCAGCCCAAGGACCCCTTAGATGAGAGAGAGAGATGGAGCAGGGACCCCCCACCACATATTGTATAAAACTGTGATGCAGATTAACCCATTAAGACCTGGAACTGTGTCATTTTTTGATTTGAGCTAAAAAGCTTTATTTTACACTTTGGCTATTCAAAAATAGCAGATATACAAGCTCATAGCGCGGCACCGAGTGCCGCGCTACGAGCTCGTAGATCTGCTATTTTTGAAAAATCGTGAAAATGTGTGCAAATCTTTGAATACATATATTTTTAAAGCGAATATTTTTAACTCAAATCTTTGCTTCTGGGGGGTCCCTGGAACAAAATATTTTGATGGGGGTCCGCGGTCAAATACATATCATTCTGGGGGTCCTGGACATGAAAAAGATTGAGCACCACTGATATAGAAACATAGAATTTTTCAGAATACTGTTGAGATTTAGGAGACATGTAGAATCGGCTTCAGGTCTCAATGGGTTAAAACATTTCATAGACTTGTTTGACAACACTATCACTGTGTAGTGTTGTGTTGGATTCATATTAATGTGTATTTTCAGACAGTTAACCACTTAACAATTTTTTTTTGCTGAAAATAGCCGATCCCGCGAGGCGTTGTGAGCTTGTAGATCTGCTATTTTTGGCTAATGTTCCCCTCAGAATAGGGACGCTAGGGTTCAAGTGGTTAATGTAAAAAAAGAATCATATCACACAAAGATTTGGCGGCCCCCCCCTGTAGTAACTCTGGGCAACCCCTAGGGGTCCCGGACCCCCTGTTGAAGACCCCTGCGCATGCTTTACAGTGCTTGTTCTATACAGTAAACAAACGACACAAAATATTCTCCTGATTGTGTTGTGATCCTTCTGGTTGTTTCTGATGAAAGTCCAACAGAATGAAAGTCAGGAGTTTGCATTCAAGCTACAGACAGTACCAGACCCATTGAGGAGCATGTGTTTGAATGGGCCGCTGTCCATGGTTCTGAACATTTCAGCACTGCTGCAGGGAAAGCAGATGTTCTGGATGATTCCTGCTGATGTGTGGGAGGAGGGAGCTATTGTTTTAGAAGTTTGATTGGCTCTGAAACTCTGGTGACCTGGCACAGAAATGCTTCTATTTGACTACTTGTGTGTGTTTGTGTGTATTATTGTCTCCGCCAGGCCGTAAGGCATGGCGAGAGAGTATGTTTTGCACCCTGTCCGTCTGTCCGTCCGTCTGTCTGTCCGTCTGTCCGTCCGTGACCAGCTAATCTCTGGCTCTGTTGGCTTGATCACAGTGAAACTGTGCGCACACACTCCCTGGAGGCCAATTCAGATCCTCTGCCCCGAATCTTTCACATGGGCTTGTTATAGCGCCACCAGGAGGCCGTTTTTTTCACAATTTTTTTTTTGACAGTACTCCTATAGATTTTGTCCAAACGTCACGCGAATCGGTACACAGTATCTCTATAGTCATTAAACCAAAGGGGTCTTTCAGATTTTTCATAGTCCATCCTGATTGGCTAAGATTGTCTTCCAAAGTTTGCAGGAGTGCTCTGTTTTGAACAAAATGCCTCAAATCATGAACACATGATTTTAATGTGAAACTTTGCACGCACATTCCCACTAGGCAGAGAAAGAAATGCCATTTGAACATTTTAAAATCAGCCTCATGTTGGCGCTATAACAGGCCAATCTGTGTTAAACTTTGTATGTGCACTCCATATAGAGGCCAAGGAAAAACCTTTGCCCTGCATTTTGCACTTCTGCCTTTTATAGCGCCACCAAGAGGCCGACTTATGTAAAACATTTCTTTATATTACTCCTTCAGAATTTATCAAAATTTCACGCAAATCGGTACACATGATCTCTATAGTCATGTGATCAAGATGGATTATGATTATTATTATTAAGAGCAGATGTCTTTGTTTTGCTTTGTATGTTATTATTATTCAGTCATGTTAAAATGTATGAAAATGAGTTGGATTCATAGGGGTGTGTGTGAGCGCGTGTGTGTGAGTGCGTGTGTGTGAGCACGCGCACAGGGCGTGCATGTGTGAGAGCACATTTGGGCCCTACTCCCTCCATGTGACTACACTCTGCTTGTAGATGTTCTTGGATCCTGGTGTGATCTGATGTATCTCCCTGTTTATTACGCAAATTTCCCATTCATTTAATAAAATCTCTATAATGCCAATAATAATACACACAATTTATACAGCGCGCTTTTCTGAGTTCTCAAAGTTACAAAACGGAAAACAAAATAAAAACAACTTCATTAGGAAAAAAATAGATAAAAAAGTTAAAAACTATAGCGGTGAACGTAAAGAAAAGAAAGGGGGGGATTAGGTAGGTAATGCAAGTCTGAAAAGGTGGGTTTTGAGTGTGGTTCTAAACGTGGCGAGGGTGGGGGGGGGGTCAGTTTTGATGTGAGCTGGGAATGAGTTCTATGGGGGGGGGGGGCACCGCAGAAGGCCGTGTCACCCCAGGTTGGTTCCTTTGTCCTGGGCATGTCCAGGAGGTTGGCATCACCCGACCTGAGGGAGCGGGAGAGTTTTTAAAGCCTGGAACCAAGCCAACCACCTATGAGATGAATCATGACCATACAACTTAGATTTGGGTCAAAACAACCCAAAAGTACAAGACTGTGTCGGCCTACGTTATTATTTTAAGATTGAAGGAACTGCTCATCCCATAAACCGTTGTGAATGATGCCTTTCCAATGACTTCCGTCATAACAGATTGCTTCTTTTTGCATTTGAACTTTGTCATTTGGTATTGTTAATAGTTTTATAGTTTGTGTTGTGAGTTTTTGATCCAGATATCAGTGGTGTAAAGTAACTAAGTACATTTACTTAAGTACTGTACTTAAGTTCAATTTTGAGGTCTTTGTACTTTACTTGAGTATTTCCAATTTTCTGTACTTTTACTTCTACTCCACTACATCTCAGAGGCAAATATTGTACTTTTACTCCACTACATTTATTTGAAAACTTTAGTTACTAGTTAATTTTCATATATAAATTATTATATTATAAAATAAAAACATACATTAACCACTTTAGCCCTATTTTATACCTAGGCTATTTGAAAATAGCCGATCTACAAGCTCACAACGCGTCGCATCGCGACACATTGTGAGCTTGTAGATCTATTTTTTTTTTTTGTATTTGTAATACTATGGGGGCTCTGTGCACCCTGTGGACAAAATGCTTATGATCATCTGACTGACAGGTTTTGAGTTTATTTAACCACACAAACCCTATACTTAATTATACTCCTGGGGCCTAATATAAACCCCCAGGAGTTTATATTTATATTAGGCCCCCATCCTTTTTCTACACCAAATCTCGTCGCAGCACATTGTGAGCTTGTAAATCTGCTATTTCCACCAAATATTCACCCACAGAATAGGGACTCTATAGGGTTCGTGTTAAGCTGGCTTGACGGAGCTTACTGCAACTGGATAAATATAAGGCTACTGCTATAATTTAATTTGAAGTTAACACATTGGGTGCCAGAGGTTTATTAAAATATTATACGTTGAGTGCCAGCATTTCTTCCATCCACTTGCGTTATACATTTCGTGCTGTGAGAAGCCCTGACGCGGTAGTGCATGTAAACAAAGCGTGCGTGCGAGACGGCGGAGGGTCCCGACTAACGCCTGGAACAATAATATTTCCAACGCGACCCTCCATTGCAGCGTGATCGCCGATCGAAAACGGCTCGTTTCCACCACATTAAAAAGAAATGGAGATATTAAGCTTTTAATCAAGGAGATAACATTGAAAACGCCGACCGGAAGGATTTTTGACATGGAGCCACATCCAGCCTCTTCTTCTCAGAAACTGCTTGGGTGATGTCAAAGTTTCGTTTTAGCGCCCCACGTGGCCCACATGTATAAAAATAGAATTGGGTCAAAAACGGTCCGGACCGTTTTCGGCACTTCTCGTTTGGACCCTCAAAAACGGTCCGGACCGTTTTTGGCATTCAATGTGTTAATTGCCTATATTAAAAAAATAATGATGAAAGAATGGATGAAAAATAGAGCGAGTGAATGGGAGAAAGGAAGAGAGAGCATGCATATATTTAAATTTGATACAAGAGTGTACAACATACAATATAATGGGTTTACGTGCCTAACGTGCCTACGTAAACTATATCTGCTTCTCGCATTGATGTGTGTGTATATATATATATATATATATATATATATATATATATATATATATATATATATATATATATATATATATATATATATATAAAATTTTTTTTTTTTTTTTTAATTTTTTTTTTTTTTTTTTATAATGAAAGGAAAAATAAAAAGCCATATAGTTACTGTTTTAGTGCCCATGCGTCACATGCAAGCATTGCATTCTAGGTTTATAGCAAGGAATAGCAGCATGCTAGCAAGCATTTGTCTTGTTTCTAGGCAGGGCCTGAGGCTTGTAGTGATGTTTCCACCTGAACTACATGGGCAGCTATAGTGCTGCCTGGGAATGCAGAGGTTCAGCTATAGTGCTGCCTGGGAATGCAGAGGTTCAGCTATAGTGCTGCCTGGGAATGCAGAGGTTCCTACTTGCCAGCTTGCTTAGAGTGGGGAAGTGACATTTTTTTTCCAACAATTCCAGTGGATTCTCCTCACTAACCAGCATGTATAGCATGTTCTGCTTCCACTTTTTGCTGGATTTATGGGGAGTGTGTAGTTTTTTTGAATAAAATTCCATTTAGTTTTAGTAATTTTTTTGTCAAACGAAGTGTTTTAGTCTAGTTTTAGTCGACTAAATCTACAGTTGATTTAGTCGACTATAATGTATTTTGGCGGTGCCTTGATGGCGTCGTAATGGCTGATTTTACACTTGGTTGAAAATAGCCGATCTACAAGCCCACAAGGCGTCGCAGCGCGACACATTGTGAGCTTGTAGATCTGCCATTTTCAGAGCGCAACACCCGAGCGCAACCAAACATAAAGTGACTTGTCTTTTAGTTCTACTGGATCTCTTCTCCACTAGATCCCTCACTGACATTTTAGTCTAGTTTTTATTTGTTGATGAAATTGTCAATATATTTATTCTTATAGCTTTAGTCATCGTAGCTTAGTTTTTATTTAGTTTTCGTCAGTGAAGAAAGGTATTCGACGAACATTTTTCATCATAGTTTTATTCGACAAAATCAACACTGATGGGGGGAGGGGGGCTGGTTGCAGTTGTTTCCTCATTTCCTTTGGAAAAAGCTCCCTCATGAGTCATGACCTCCATGTCTTTCTTTCCATACACACCTATGGGGCTCTGTGCACCCTGTGGGGCTGTGCCTTCTTTGGAGAATTCAGCTGACTCTTATCATCTATGTTTTCACATCTTCCTTTTGAAGGTGGGAACGAGTTGTGAAGCAACGCGTGTCATCTTATACCTGGTGGGGACCAGCAAAATCAGGCCATGTCCAGGACAGGTACTGTTCTTCAATTGGGCCTGAGAGCAACATCTAGACATATCCAAGAACATGAGTTTTGTGTAATCTTTGTCCATGACCGGCACTGGTGAATTGGAGGATTAGTAGAACAGGCTTTAGAGATGAGATAGGTGCAGATTCATCTCCTGAGAGCGCATCCGTAAACTGCATGAGTGGGAAGAGATAAGATACCTTAACCACAATTAACTGGGGGATCCCTATTTTGGGCATGTCATTACAGGCATGCCCAAACATTTTCAAAATATTATAAGATGTTTATCGCGTCGCGATGCAACACATGAGCTTGCAGACTGTTTTTCTTAAACAGCCGAAGTATAAAATATGGCTTAAAATCTATTTTAAGACGCAGACACAGATCCGAACGCATCTGTGTCATTTTAGATTTTCGTCTATTAAAAAATAGCAGATCTACAAGCCCATAGCACGGCACCAAGTGCCGCACTACAAGCTTGTAGATCTGCTATTTTATTTTTATTTTTATCGTGAAAAGAGCAAAGATTTGAGTTACACATGTTCGCTTTATTTTTTTTATATATATTCAAAGATTTGCGCATTTTCTGATTTTTCAAAAAATAGCAGATCTACAAGCTCATAGCGCGGCACTCTTGTATATTTGCTATTTTTGAATAGCCAAAGTATATAATAATAGTTAAAGTGGTTACACAGATGCGTTCCTGGTATTAATGGGTTAACACGAACAGTGTAACATGAATTTTGTTCCAGCATATTACTGTACTGTCGTGTCCATGTGTGCAGGGTAGGCTGTACTAGAAGATGTCTGAGCGGTCGTCTTGCTGAGCATAATGCCGTTAGAATTATAGGAATCATGATTAGCCCACGGCTAGACACTTAAGTGAATTTCACAATGCTAATGATTCTTTATTGCGCATAGAGGACATTGAACACAATTTACACAAATTACAATTTAGGCAATTAGCAGATACTCTGATCCAGAGTGACTTATGAGTGCAATATCATCAGAGTCAGTTTCATGAAGCATTGTCAACAAACAACAGGGTGAATGGTTTACATAAAGTAGAGCTCAAAGAAAAGACATTTAGTGCTGGTGGGATCCAACTAACTTGGATACCAGGCAGTGGTGGACAAAATACTCAATTGTTTTACTTTTGAAACCCAAAGTTTCAAAAAAACTTTGAGTTATTTTATCGTCTACTCAGGCTTTTGTGAGCCCCCCAGACCGCTTTTAAGTTGCTTGATTTATTATTTAGATATTTGATATTCATTTTATCAGACACGCCCCCTTCCTATACAAACCCATTATAACTTCAAACTCCATTTTTAGCATGTTAGATTAATCAAAAACACCCGTATATGAAATACAATAAAAAAAAAAAATTAAATAAATCCAAATCCAAACCAAAATACACACAGACATCTGGCATTGTAAAGTATCTGCTAAAAAGAATAAATAAAATAACTGACAAGAAGGGATTCTAGGATGAGAAGTGCTAGGGGGGTGAGGTGGAGTGAGGTGGGGGGTGAGGTGGAGTGAGGTGGGGGGTGAGGTGGAGTGAGGTGGAGTGGAGTCTGAAGACGAGGGTTTTCAGACTGGTGTAAAATGAGGAGTGAGTCTGCAGTCATGAGGCAGAAGGTCATTCCACAGCTTGGGAGCCAGGAGGGAATATAAGAGTCTAGGACGCCTGAAGCATATTACTGTCCAAGGTGTATTACATTTAGTTTGACTCGGTTCCACAGATAAATATTGTGGAAATAGCAGATCTACAAATCTACTAATGTTTGCCTCTTTCTTACGTACTATTTGACAATTTGGCCGATTTGGTATTAACACATTGATTGCCTAGATCGAATATATGCGTTCTTTCATTTTTTGGGGAAAATTCCACAAGGCGACCTAACACAGCTTTGGAGTGATCGATCGTCTCAGAGAAGAACAAGACCAGGAGACCTGGTTCTGCCAGACTCAGAATGAAGTCCAGAATGGAGAGTACAGTGGTTGATGAGCTTTACTTAATTACATACTTGTGACATCATAATGTCATGAATAGTTCGTGACGAAAGGGGACGAAAGGGGGACAGACCCCTAGTGGTTGAAATTTGAATGGCTGGGCTTCGCACGACGTGTGTCCCTTCTATGCCCATGTATGGACAGACTTTTTTGGGGGACAGATTTTTTTTTGGCTGGGGCCGGAGGACAAAGTGACCATGCCCATGTATACTGACGAAACAGGTACAAAGCCTCATGTAAGCCCGACCGACCCCTTGGGTCTGGCAAAAAACGTCACTTCCACCCGCCCCAATGATGGGATTTTCAGAAAAACAGCTGTGACTCGGTTTCTTTTTTTTTTCATTGAAAACCCCCCGTTTTCAGCGGACCAAAGCTCCAAAATGGCGGATCGCGGGTTGGAAACTTGTCCTTCCCATGATACACAGATATTTCCGCCTACTTACAGGAACCTTTTTTCGTGTTTTACACAATGTCGGTTCCACAGCGTTTCAAATATCATCGGATTGAGGTAATTATACGCCGGCACGGGGATAGAAAACTATGTTTAATATCTTGGCAATCAATGTGTTAAAAAGGTCTTAAAAGTCATTACATTTTCACTTTATAAATGTGCAGATACCCTGTATACACTCTGGCTTATACTGTATGATGACTTGTTTACTGTTGAGTGAGAAAACAATGTTGCACATTAAGCTAATTAAGCAAAAATAATTTGGGGACCCCCCTGGGTGATCCAGACCCCCCCGTTTGTGAACCATTGCTGTAGTAGATGAGTGGATGTAATGTAAAGCAGGATGGAGTGGGTGTTGTATGAGTGTAAAATAAACAAACCAAATGCCAGACAAACAAATCAAGGCGCATTGGGAGAGAGCAGCCAAAGTGAGCTTCTAAAGGCTAAAGGGCAGGTAAACCCAGGCCAGCTGTCCTGAATCATCCTGATAGCTCTCTGGCCCCGTCCTACCTGGTTCAAACACAGCACAGGGCTCAGGCTGTAAGAACCGCTCACAGGCAGCTTGATTTAGTCCAGTTCAGTGGTGGAAAAAGTACTCAAATTCTCTACCTTAAGTAAAAGTACCAATACTGCAATATAAAAATACTCTGTTACAAGTAAAAGTCCAGAATTAAAATTTACTTGAGTAAAAGTACAAAAGTATTGGCATCAAAATGTACTTAAAGTACCAAAAGTAAAAGTACTAAATATTTGAAAATAGCAGATCTACAAGCTCACAACGCGTCGCATCTTGTGAGCTTGTAGATCGGCTATTTTCAAATAGCCTGTGTATAGAATAGGGTTAAAGTGGTTAATGTATGTTTCATTATATCATAGTTTATATCTGAAAAGTAACTAGTTACTAAAGTTTTCAAATAATTGTAGTGGAGTAAAAGTACAATATTTGCCTCTGAGATGTAGTGGACTAAAAGTATTGGAAATTGGAAATACTCAAGTAAAGTACAAATACCTCAAAATTGTACTTAAGTACAGTACTTAAGTAAATGTACTTAGTTACTTTCCACCACTGGTCCAGTTTTAGTATAGCTGGACCAGCCATACTAATGGATGCAATTGACCTTTCGATTGCCGGGCGCAACCTTTGGGCTGGAACACTGCAGACACGTCCATTTGTTATAGTCAGTGGTGTAAAGTACATTTACTCAAGTACTGTACTTGAGTACAATTTGAGGTATTTTTTACTTTCTTCAGTATTTCCAATTTTAATAAGTATTAAGTATTTTCAATACTTTTACTTCTACTCCACTACATCTCAGAGGAAAATATTGTACAATTGGACATTCTGCATAATGAGTACTTTTACTTTTGGTATTTTTAAGTACATTTTGATGTCAATACTTTTGTACTTTTACTCAAGTACATTTTGAATTCCAGACTTTTACTTGTAACAGAATATCGCTATATTGCAGTATTGATACTTTGACTTAAGTAAAAAAAAAAAAGTACTTTTTCCACCACTGGATATTTATTGTAAATGTGGTATAGCCGCAGCTTGAGAAAAAAAATAAATACATCTGGAGTTCACAGGGTATCGCGTGTCAAGGGTTTAAAAGTTCAGCTGTTGGCTATGGGGGCCATGTCTTTTGCTGCACAGTACTGTATGTCAGGGGTTTTCAACCGGTGGTCCGCGGAGGTATTGCAAAGTTTTTTTTTTTTTACATTTTATGCATGGCCAGGGACGGCCATGCATAAAATGTAAAAAAAAAAAAACTTTTTTTTTAAACTTTTAATAACTTACAGGAGTTCTTACTGTATGGTGTGTGTGTGATATGAAATGTGAGTTTACCATAATCACAGTAATCCTTAATCATATTCCATCATATTCAAACAAAATCACTGTATTTTATTAGATATTATATTGACATTATAGTTATTTTCTCCAGCTCTCTGTGGTGCATGAACCCCCCACCACTATGGTGTGGGGTGGGTCTATGATGGACCCACCACCACACACAATAGTGGTGGTCCCCAGGTTTCTCTTAGTCAGGATGGTGGTCCCTGGGTCAAAATCAGTTGGAAAACCCCCTGCTGTATGTAATGGCATTTGCAGTTATCTCCTTTGATCTGCATGAATTGCATATTGAGGAACATTATTCTTGTATTAGGCACAGCTTCTTGAATCACTTCAGCCATTGTCAGTAGCTCTCTCTTTTTTTTGACCACGCTGTGTTCATATTTAACCCATTTAGACCTGGAACGCATCTGTGTCATTTTAGATTTCTTTGGGCTATAAATTATTTTTTTTTGTTTTCATGATTTTTCAAAAATAGCAGATCTACGAGCTCATAGCGCGGCACTCGGTGCCGCGCTATGAGCTTGTATATCTGCTATTTTTGAAAAATCATGAAAACAAAAAAATGTTTTAGGATTTAGAAAACATTTTTAAGAATCGCCTCATTTTATTATGTTTCTGCCTGCCTGCAACAACATATGTGAGTGAGCTCACTGACTCAGCAGAGTGCAATTGAGATGTTAATAGCTATTTAGAAGACAATGGAACCCCCCACTGTTTGGGGGAGAAGGTGTGAGCTCGTCTGGAGCACAGAGGGGAGACAGTGACCAATAGGATAGCCTGATTTGGGGATCAAAATGACCGTTTTTCAGGCAGTGTGTGTGGGATAATGAAACCCCAGTCATGCTAGTGTTAAAGGGTTAATACGACATGGCCGTGTCTCAAGTGATGAAACGAGTACCTCATGTTACCTTTGGTCGTTGAAATTGTTTTATTTTTGTTCAGTATTCTCTTTGCTGAAGACAAAATTTGACAAACTGACGACGCGGAATAAAATTCCATTTAGTTTTAGTCATATTTTAGTTTTTTGTATAGTTTTATCGTGTATAAGATTTTAGTCGACTAAATCTTTAGTCGACTAAATCAACTGTAGATTTAGTCGACTAAATCTTTAGTCGACTAAATCTACAGTTGATTTAGTCGACTAAAATGCCTTTTGGCGGTGCCTTGATGGCGTCGTAGTGGCTGCTTTCACACTTGGTAGCATGCTGAAAATAGCAGATCTACAAGCTCACAACTGTGACGCGTTGAGCTTGTAGATCTGCTATTTTCAGAGCGCTACACCCGAGCGCAACCAAACGTAAAATTATCTCTTCTCGTCATTTTAGACTAGTTTTTAATTTGTTGACGAAATTGTCAATACATTTGGTCTTAGTTTTAGTAGCTTACTTTTCATTTTGATTTGTAGTCGACGAACATTTTTCGTCATTTTTTTGATTTTGTCGTTTTAGTCGACTAAATCAACACTGGTTCACACTGGCAGATACGATGCTATTGTCTATCGTTCATTTTCAGTGGAAGCCAGCGACGCGAAGATACAGAGCTACGGCCAACGTTTGTAGCTGCTCCAAAATCCACAAACCTACAATCTTAAGTTGAGCTGGCTTCAACTGTAGATACAAAGCTACAAAACCACGTGTTTTTGGGAACCACAGTTTTCCGATTTTTTTTTAACACCAGACCTTTACTTGTAATGGAGTACTTCTACATTGCAGTATTGATACTTTTACTTACAGAGGTAGACAGAGGTAGAGAGCCAGTGTTTGCCGTTACTACATTAGACGGTGTAAAGTGTCATTATTGGGACTTATTGCCTCCTAGCTGGTACTTGATCATGTTGTGTCAAGAAGACCATCGCTTTTTAAAAAAACATATTTTTGGGGGCTTTTTAACTCTTTGACTGCGGACGACGCGATAACGCGTCAAGTGCTACTTTGTCCAGTTGGCCGTCGACGCGCTCGACGCGCTGGACGCGCGTTCATTGTTTAATCTCTGATTGCGCTATGCTGCTTAATATTCAATGTTATTCTCGAGTTCCACTTACTTCACGGACATCTGCATCCGGTTCCATGACCTGGATTCCGTTTCCGGTTTTTGATTCTTTTCCCCAGTCATTTTCGTCCAAAATAGGTAAATAAACGGGTTTTCACACGGTATAACGGACAAACGGAACGGTTCTCTTCTATAATCTATGGTCTGGGTGACGATCAGTCATCGCCGTCGTATATCACAACGTAATTTTCGCCGATCAAAACAATGGGGGGGACGTCACATCCGTTTTCATGTTTTTCCTTGTCTAATCTATGAAGAAGGGTGAGAGAGACCCAACGACATGGATCAAGCTGTCATGTGCTGCGCTCTAGTGGCGGAATTGTGCTGGGTCTTTACATTATGTGTCCTTAAATTATTTTCATGAGAAAAATTCAAAATATAAAAATAAAAAAACACGAAAATTGCTGGCACTGGGGGAGTACTTTATGAAAATACTCTGGCAGTCAAAGAGTTAAGCCTTTATTTATAGTTTTCAGTAGAGACAGACAGGACACGGGGAGAGAGAGAGAGAGATGGGGGGAGAGACATGCAGCAAAGATCGTCTGGAACGGGACTCGAACCCCGATGCGATGCGTTGTCAGGCTACATTGGAGCCTAGGTGCCCGGACCACTGTGCCAGCCCGTCCGGGCCGAAGAAGACCATTACTGTATATAGGCTGACATAACTAATTGTACCTGTATTAGAGACTAATAGACTCCTCTTGAATCTACATATTTTGTCAGATGTTTAGCATTTTCTTTGTGAAGGAAATAGCGGAGGAATAATTTCCTGCAAACACGGCTGAATAGATGCAGAGGGGAATACTTACACATGCTAGCCTCTGATAGCATTTTGGAAATATTATTGTTGACATTTTTAATAAATGTTATGCACAGCCATGAGACCATATAGGAGCCGTCCGAACTGTTAACCCATTATGACATTTTTTGGTAAAAATGGTGGAAAATATGTGCAAATCTTTGAATATATATATATATATATATATATAAACATTTGTAACGCAAATCTTTGCTTCTGGGGATTCTGCAAATGTCTTCTAAAACTGTTTTTTTTTTTTTTTTACTTTTTACTTATGTTGCTATACTATCAGTGGTCTCAAACCTTTTCATGTCAAGGACCACCCAAAATGATATGTATTTGGCCACGGACCCCCATCTCGAAATATGTTGTTCCAGGGACCCCCCAGAAGCAAAGATTTGAGTTACAAATGCTCGCTTTTAAAAATATATATTCAAAGATTTGCACAAAGTTTCAAGATTTTTCTAAAATAGCAGATCTACAAGTTCATAACACGGCACTCGGAGCTTGTAGATCTGCTATTTTTGAATAGCAAAAGTATACAATAATGGTTAAGACCTAAAATGACACAGGTGCGTTCCCGGTCTGAACGGGTTAGCCAACGAAGGGCTAATTGGACAATAGCTATTCATAACAGGTAGGCCAAACGGGCAAAAAAGCAGACAAACGGCAACGGCACTATATAAAGTCTGCTGTTATACATATTCATCAGCTTGAGATTCTTCACTGATGTTTCATTCAGTGAATGCTCTCTCCGCCGGGACGGAAACTTTTAATGAAAGCTCACACGTGGGAGTTTTCCAACGCAATTACACATTCCACGTGTGAAGCGCATCGCCCCCGCCCAAACACTTCAGCAGCTGTGAGTGATTTCTACGTTGTTGTTATTATTTATTTTAATTTTTTTTACATCGCCTCTCTTTTTTTCCTCCTTTCTTTTTCCTTTACAAACCACCAGAGTGAAAGGCAGGAGCGTCAGCGTTGAATTATTAACCCATTAAGACCGGGAACGCATCTGTGTCATGTTTAGAATTCTTTGGCTATTAAAAAATAGCTGATCTACAAGCTCATAGCCCGGCACTCGGTGCCGCGCTATGAGCTTGTATATCTGCAAAAATCATGAAAATGTGTGGAAATCTTTGAATATATACATATATTTAAAGCAAACATTTGTAACTCAAATCGTTGCTTCTGGGGGATTCTACAAAATGTCTTCTAAATCCTAACAGTTAAAACAAAAAAAACTTAAGTTGCTATAATATCAGTGGTTCTCAAACTTTTTCATGTCAAGGACCCCCAGAATGATATGTATTTGTCCGTGGACCCCCCATCTCAAAATATGTTGTTCCAGGGACCCCTTAATGGGTTAACTAGAACATCCACCTTGTTGTTTGCTTTGTCAGCAAGTGAGAGTAATTACATTAGAATGATATGGTAGTATATTGATAACAATGCAGCAATTAAAGTGAAAAAAAAAAAACTCTGTTTCAGCAGCATTATGGTTAATGAGGAGCTTGCTTAGCTTGTGCATACTGTACATGAGATTAATTTGTAGTCGTGATTGATATTGCTGTGTTTTTTGAACAAACAGTAGACTACGCTATCTCACTCGGTGGCTATTGAGTACGGTTTAATATAGTTATGTTGCAATGTCGTTTATTGGCATTAAAGTGGCCTTTAATCCTGTGTGTCATTATTACTTTTTTTTTTTTGTAATAAAATACATCGTCAAGAAGAACATGTTGTTCTTGTTGTTGACGTTAGGTTGTATTTATCCACGAGGGGAAATAGGTTTTGTGAAGACCATCATCCTTTCAACTCAACAACATGTACCTTTCAGAATAACAACAGTCCCAAAGTCCTTGGATGGGGGGGGGTCAGAGAGATAGCTCCAGGTTTACATTTATCGTCTTAACCCGTTTAGACCAGGAACGCATCTGTGTGTCATTTTCAGATTTATTTGGCTATACAAAAAATTGCAGATCTACAAGCTCATAGTGTGGCACCGAGTGCTGCACTACAAGCTTGTAGATCTGCTATATTTTGGGAAAAATCGTGAACATTTTGTGCTTCTGTGGGGGTCCCTGGAACAACATATTTTGAGATGGGGGTCCGCGGCCAAATACATATCATTTTGGGGGTCCTTGACATAGAAACCCCATCTCTAAATGTTTTGTTCCAGGGACCCCCCCAGAAGCAAAGATTTGAGTTACAAATGTTCGCTTTAAAAATATATACATTCAAAGATTTGGACACATTTTTCAAGATTTTTCAAAAAATAGCAGATCTACAAGCTCATAGCGCAACGTTAACTTGTATATCTGCTATTTTTGAAGAGCCAAATAAATCTTAAAATGACACACAGATGCGTTCCCGATCTAAATGGATTAAGAGACATATATGAGAAAAGAGAGACAGCGGGCTCTCTCTCTCCACCGGGCGAGAGTACATTTGAGTTGCGGTTGCATGTATATATAGACAACATTCTGTGTGTCACAGGGAAACCCACAGATGTTATTACAACTCTAGCCTTTTGGTGTGGTGTCATAAATTGTTGCTGGAGGCGAAGGTAATAAAGTCGCCTTCTGGGAGAGTGATTCTAGCTGGATTTGTTCTGGCAGTGCCGGCGAGCGAGTGGCTCGTTTGAAGGGCTGGAGGCACATGGAAAGAAAGGCGGCATTTAACTCTTCAAGACCGGGAACGCATCTTGTGTCCTTTTTAAGATTTCTTTGGTTATAAAAAAAAAAATTAGCAGATCTACAGGCACTCGGTGCCGCGCTATGAGCCTGTAGATCTGCAATTTTTGGGGAAAAATCGTCAAGATTTGTGCAAATCTTTGAATATATATTTCTTAAAGCGAAACGTTTGTAACTGTCAAATGTCTCAACACATGTCTTACTTTTTCTGAGTGCCGCGCTATGAGCCTGTAGATCTGCTATTTTTGGGGGGAAAATCGTGAAGATTTGTGGAAATCTTTGAATATATATTTATTAAAGCGAAACATTTGTAACTGTCAAACGTCTCAACACATGTCTTACTTTTTCTGAGTGCCGCGCTATGAGCGTGTAGATCTGCTATTTATGAAAAATATGTGTGAAAATGTGTCTAAATCTTTGAATATATATATATTTTTAAAGCGAACATTTGTCAAATGTCTCAACAAATGTCTTAATTTTTCTGAAAATAAATATTGTTATTGCTATAGTCAATGCTGCTCAAACTTTTTCTCTTCAAAGACCCCCTAAAATGTTATGTTTTTGGCCGCCGACCCCCATCAAAATATGTTGTTCCAGGCCCCCCCCCCCAGAAGCAAAGATTGGTGTTAAAAATGTTTTTTTTCATTTTTTAATATTATATATTCAAAGATTTGCACACATTCTCAAGATTTTTCAAAAATAGCAGATCTACAAGCTCGTAGCGCGGCACTCGGTGCCGCGCTACGAGCTTGTAGATCTGCTATTTTTGAATAGCCCGAAGAGATCTTAAAATGACACAGATGCGTTCCTGGCCTTAATGGATTAATGGAGGCGGCTGGATGCCTACTAGCTGCATTGTGTGCGCCGCTGATCAGATTAGCTTTTCCTGACTCATAATTTGGCTGCTTACAGTAACAGATGTTTACAGTGTTTGATCATGTTGGCAGCAGAATGAGCACTAGCCGTGCTTAAGTGCCTAAAACGCAGAGGGGCTGATCTCATTACCTACACACAGAAAACTCTGTCTAAAAAAAGCCCTGAGTTATTACTTATTGCTCACGTTTGTGAGCTTGTAGATCGGCTATTTTTTTGGTACCTGCAACATGTCGCGCAACTAAGTATAATTCAGGCTTAAAGGTAGGTAAGGGGCAACTTCAGCTATTTGCATACTACATTGATATCTATCTATACTTACTTACGCCTATTACCCCTTCTGGGGCTTATTAGGCCGTCTACCAGAGTTCTCCAAACATCTGGGTCCTGAGCCAACACCTCCAGCTGTCCCCAAGCGTGGCCCATTTTCTTGGCATCTCTGCGCCAGGTGTTTTGTGGCCGACCTCCCTATTTCTTTTCCCTTGGGGTTTCCAATAGGCTCTGTGCACAGCAGCCATATTATCACTTCCTTCACAGGTTTTTACCAAATTATACTATTGAAGGCTCTGTTCCATTTAGTGTGGCACAGTGGTTCTCAGACTTTTTAATTTCCACGACCCCCTTAAAGGTTCTATGACATTAATTTTCACTTTTTTTATTTTTTATGTTTTTTGGGGGGTTTTATGGCCTCAATTACACCCAAAAAATCTGAACTTTGAACATTCAGTGGATTTTCTGTGGTCTGGGGTTTTCTGAATAATTAGGCTGAAAAGTAATCTGAGCTTGGCCCTTCGGCAGTGAGGTCACAGTCGATTAATCCCGCCCACTCTCCTCCTCGCCCCTCCCCTCCCCTATCCTTTCCTTTGGGGGGGGCAGAGCAGAGGCGATGATTGACAGGCAAAAACCCTCACCAGCGACACCCGCAGGCAAAGATTTCTTTTTTCATTGCAGTTGAAAAGGCTTTAGAAATGTGAGAGAAAAACACCTGCCATGGATCAATGGAGTGGAATTTTTTGTTAAAACTTTCTATACACGTTTGAAGGACCATGACAAAGACTTTTAATGTGTGGTAAAACTGAACGTCATGAAACCTTTAACTCTGAGAGTGTATAAATGGAACCAAATGGACCCTTACGGATCGATTTGGCTCTCTCTCTCTCTCTCTCTCTCTCTGTCTATCTATCTATCCTATATATATATTTTAATTTAGGCTCAAAGTTACCTAGTTAACCTTTAAACACGTCTATGGTCATCATAATGGGGAAACCAAACCGTGACCCCGGGGGATGAGCGAGTGACGTCAGGACTTCTGTACTCTTATCTCTCAGTAGTTTTGTGTAGACGTAACACACTGCAGGTTGTGTAGACGTACTGCAACACACTGCATGTTGTGTAGACGTACTGCAACACACTGCATGTTGTGTAGACGTACTGTAACACACTGCATGTTGTGTAGACGTACTGTAACACACTGCATGTTGTGTAGACGTACTGTAACACACTGCAGGTTGCACAGGATCTATTCTATGTGTTCCTGCTGTTGAATCCAACAAAGCAGCGGCGTACGCCCATGGGAGACGCTGGGAGAAGTGTTCTATGCTCTTCATTGGTAATTCTATGCCTGGGAGAGGGAGTCAACCTAAGGGGAAGGAGAGGAGAGGAGAGGAGAGGAGTGGAGAGGAGAGCTGCTGAATATCAAGCACATCCTCTTTGGCCTTGGGGCCGCTCAACGGCCAGGAGTAAACAGCAGTCCTGCCTGTATGCCTCACTTTTAACACTAGAACTCAACCGGTTGGAAATGGAATGATAACAAATGGAATCACGTGGATCTGCAGGCAGCATCCACGTGGGAACGAATGGCGTGGCTCTGCATTATTGGTATAAAAATGTACTTGGAAGTACTAAACGTAGAAAGTATACTCATTATGCAGAATGTCCCATTTCACAAGTTTTCAAGTGTAGAATATGTATTAAAATCTTTTGAAAATAGCAGATCTTCAAGCTCACAATGTGTCGCATCGCAACGCATTGTGAGCTTGTAGATCTGCTATTTTCAAATGGCCCAAAATGTATATAGGCCTGAAGTGGTTACTGTATGTTTTGTAATAATAATCAAAATCTACAAAGTAACTAGTAACTAAAGTTTTGTGGAGTAAAAGTACAATATTTGGATCCGAGATTTAGTGGAGTAGAAGTAAAAGTATTGGAAATTGGAAATACTCAAGTAAAGTACAAATGTCTCAAAATTGTACTTAAGTACATGTACTTAGTTACTTTCCACCACTGGCTCTGCAGGAAACAGTGGCCAATATTCATCTGTTGTTGATAAGCATACATTGTTGCGCTGGCTATGTTGGTGTGTTGGTCATCTGCTGCCTACCAAGCTGCAGGTTCTGAACACTTCTTATAATGAAGATTTACTGTATTTGTTTCCCCGGCACAAAAAGGGGAAATAATAACACCAATAATAAAGAAAAACATCACATGGATGCACCTGGGACGTATCATCAGTGTTGTAGCCTGGGGTCATCGGGTGTTTCGGATCTCGCGACATACACCCTCACTAGTGCTGTCAGTTCTCCTCTATAATCCCATTCGAATTTCAATGCTTTATTATTTTTAATATTCGAATATTTTCGAATATGTTATATAATATATAATTATATCAAATTATGCATTTTTTATGTAAATTGTGTAAATTTAATTATGTAAATTTAGTACAATAATAAACATATACGTGCACACATACAAATGCAGGCTAAAAAAAATAGTGAAACCAACTATATTAGTTTATAATTATGGTTATGGCTTTAATTTATATAGTTAGTTAAAAAAATAAAAACATATATATATATATATTTTTTTTAATTAAATATATTTTTCTATATTCGAATGGCAATTTTAGCATTCGAATATTATAATTTTTTTTCACATTCGAATTATTTTCGAATAGTGAAATTCGTTCTGACAGCCCTAACCCTCACCCAGGTGACCCAGCCGGGGTTGATCAAGCCCCCGACTTACGTCCCAGTAGCTACCCACGGTCAGTCCTCTTAGGGTAAGACAGGGCCACTCAATCCGCTTCTCCGGAACTACTCTGCTGGTCCCGGGGGAGAGGAGAGGCTCTGGCACGTGGAGGGACTAGGCTCTGTGGGTGACCTCCTGGCCGGGCTCCTCCTCCGTCTCACCAGGTCCAGGACCTGAGCGTTGCACCAGACTCCCCCCCCCCCCGTTCCAAACATTTCCTTTTGGCGTGATGGTTTCTTGGGCCGTGGTGGTACTGCAGGCTCGCTTGAATGGCCCTCCTTAAAGGCCTCACCAAAGGCTGTCATCCGTCTCTCCAGTGGTCACCAAACTATTCCTGGTTGTCACGTAGTCTATTCCTATGAATAACTATAAAGAGAAAAAAAAAGAAATAAACTAATATTGATATCGGCTAAATTGTTATTTTAAACATCAGTATCAGCCAAGAATTTCCATATCGGTGCATCCGTAATTTATTATACAGCATTTGTGCAAATATAAGAGAGACTTTGCCAAGCTTGGTAAAAAAGAACTCAGGCCTGCATTATCCGGAGGGCATAGGAGTGGAGTGGAATGAATTATGCTTTTTATGCTTTCATATCATACAGTCCTGCAGTCTACTACACACAGCGTCATGATGATCAGGGTGAGAAATTAATTGTCTGTCAGAAGGGGGTCCCTGGGGAGACTAATTGACTGTCATTACTACGAGTGAGGCTGGGAGAACTTTTGCCTTTTATTTAATTGTTCTGCTCATTGTTCCTGTGTGTTCCTGGCAGGTGGGGAAACGCATTAATAAACAATCATTTGCAGACAGAGCCACATGCTCAGGGAGAGAACTGCTGTCGTCCTCAGTGGTGTAAAGTAACTAAGTACATTTACTCAAGTAGCCTATATACTTTGGCAATTTGAAAATGGCAGATCTGCAAGCTCACAACGCGCTGCGTCGCTTTGCGTCGCTTTGCAACGTGTCGCTTTTTAAAGGATTTGTATACATTTGAAAACTTGTGAAATGGGACATTCTGCATAATGAGTACTTTTACTTTTGGTACTTTAAGTACATTTTGATGTCAAATGACCCCTGGTGTTAGGGTTAGGGCTAAAGGGGGTCCCTACCCAGTGTCTGGACCCCTGGTGTTAGGGTTAGGGCTAAAGGGGGTCCCTACCCAGTGTCTGGACCCCTGGTGTTAGGGTTAGGGCTAAAGGGGGTCCCTACCCAGTGTCTGGACCCCTGGTGTTAGGGTTAGGGCTAAAGGGGGTCCCTAGCCAGTGTCTGGACCCCTGGTGAAAAGCGGGTCCCTGATATTACGGAGTTGGGAGTGAGAATAGGTTGGCGTCTTTATAGGTTGGCGTATTTATAAAGGTGAAAATTATGTGAAAATGGACGATCTACAAGCTCACCGTTTGTCACAATACGACGCATTTCGAGCTTGTAGATCAGTTATTTTCGCTGTGTGACAGAAATTAGACGTTTGCCCGGGACCCAAACGAGTGAAATCTACACCCAAACGAGCAGATCTACAAGCTCACAACACGTCGCTTCGCGCCGTGTTGCGAGCTTGTAGATCTGCTATTTTCCCTAAACTTTTTTCAATTTTTTATCAAATACTTAAAATACCATAAAAATGTGTCTGCGACCCAAGCACAGGTCCAGACCCACTGTTTGGGAAACAGTGGACTAGAGCCCTGGGATGCCTCGGTCCACTAAGCATTTAAATTTGGTCCTTTAAAAACTAAAATGCTGAAATTCTAGGAGACAATACATATCAAATCACAGATTCAGACAGATACATACATGCGTATTAAGCATAGACCTTTCTTTCCCCCTGTTAATGACTTTATTTTTAGATTTTACATGCTGGTACAATATATTTTCTCCATTGGTGAATCAGTCTTTCCTCCAGGAACTAAAGTCGTCTTGACTTTTCAAATCGTACCGTACAGAAATTAATGATATTCATTGGCTTCCCCTGAATTGGTGGGCAACATGCCAGACTCTGCAAAGAGAACTACTTTTAAGAAGTCTGTCTTTTTTGTTTAACCTAGTCTCGCGTAGCCAGACAATTATTCCATAATCTACTGAATGCTATATAGAGTCTGGAACTAAACCTCCTGAATGTTATATAGAGTCTGGAACTAAACCTCCTGAATGTTATATAGAGTCTGGAACTAAACCTCCTGAATGTTATATAGAGTCTGGAACTAAACCTCCTGAATGTTATATAGAGTCTGGAACTAAACCTACTGAATGTTATATAGAGTCTGGAACTACACCTACTGAATGTTATATAGAGTCTGGAACTACACCTACTGAATGTTATATAGAGTCTGGAACTACACCTACTGAATGTTATATAGAGTCTAGAACTACACCTCCTGAATGTTATATAGAGTCTGGAACTACACCTCCTGAATGTTATATAGAGTCTGGAACTACACCTCCTGAATGTTATATAGAGTCTGGAACTACACCTCCTGAATGCTATATACCGTCTGGAACTACACCTCCTGAATGTTATATAGAGTCTGGAACTACACCTCCTGAATGCTATATACCGTCTGGAACTACACCTCCTGAATGTTATATAGAGTCTGGAACTACACCTCCTGAATGTTATATAGAGTCTGGAACTACACCTCCTGAATGTTATATAGAGTCTGGAACTACACCTCCTGAATGTTATATAGAGTCTGGAACTACACCTCCTGAATGTTATATAGAGTCTGGAACTACACCTCCTGAATGTTATATAGAGTCTGGAACTACACCTCCTGAATGTTATATAGAGTCTGGAACTACACCTCCTGAATGTTATATAGAGTCTGGAACTACACCTCCTGAATGTTATATAGAGTCTGGAACTACACCTCCTGAATGCTATATAGAGTCTGGAACTACACCTCCTGAATGCTATATAGAGTCTGGAACTACACCTCCTGAATGTTATATAGAGTCTGGAACTACACCTCCTGAATGTTATATAGAGTCTGGAACTACACCTCCTGAATGTTATATAGAGTATGGAACTACACCTCCTGAATGTTATATAGAGTCTGGAACTACACCTCCTGAATGTTATATAGAGTCTAGAACTACACCTCCTGAATGTTATATAGAGTCTGGAACTACACCTCCTGAATGTTATATAGAGTCTAGAACTACACCTCCTGAATGTTATATAGAGTCTAGAACTACACCTCCTGAATGTTATATAGAGTCTGGAACTACACCTCCTGAATGTTATATAGAGTCTGGAACTACACCTCCTGAATGTTATATAGAGTCTGGAACTACACCTCCTGAATGTTATATAGAGTCTGGAACTACACCTCCTGAATGTTATATAGAGTCTGGAACTACACCTACTGAATGTTATATAGAGTCTGGAACTACACCTCCTGAATGTTATATAGAGTCTGGAACTACACCTCCTGAATGTTATATAGAGTCTGGAACTACACCTCCTGAATGTTATATAGAGTCTGGAACTACACCTCCTGAATGTTATATAGAGTCTGGAACTACACCTCCCCAAATCCGAGAGAGGAAGCTGGCACTTCCGTTCACTAAAATATCTTTAAATGTACTTTCTTAATTTCCATTTCTGCTAAGCAGCAAGCTATATATGCTTAGATGATTTAGATTAATATTGGGATACATTTGCGCGACTCTGAAGACGATACGGAAGTGGGGAGGAGGCTTCACATCCGCTTTATATTTTAACCCATTGAAAGCTGGAACGCATCTGTGTCACTTTTTCATTTGAGCTAAAAAGCATTATTTTACACTTTGGCTATTCAAAAATAGCAGATATACAAGCTCATAGTGCGGCACCGAGTGCCGCACTACGAGCTTGTAGATCTGCTATTTTTGAAAAATCATGAAAATATGTGCAAATCTTTGAATATATATTGTTTAAAGCAAACATTTTTAACTCTATACTTTGCTTCTGGGGGGGTCCCTGGAACAACATATTTTGAGATGGGGGTCGGCGGCCAAATACATTTTGGGGGTCCTTGACATGAAAAAGTTTGAGCAACAACTGACATAGAAACGTACGTGTTTTCAGAATACTGTTGGGATTTAGAAGACGTTCGTAGAATCGGCCTCGGGTCTTAATGGGTTAATCATGATCAGAGCTTCCGAGTCCCAGACTGTATGACCGGAAACATCTAGAACATTGTGAGAGGCAACGGTCTGACCACGCGAGACTATGTTTAACCAGAACCTTTTCTTCTTTCAACAAACACGGCACAAACATGACTCTAGTCCTCAATAAAAAGAAACGTTTGATCAGCGCTTCATGGAATCGTCTCGTCAGCACCTATTCTAATGTGTCGTCATTAAGAAACACACACGTTCTGTGAAGCGCAGCGATGGGCGGTCGACACGCAAACAGACAGTTACACCCTCGTAGTCTTTAAAAGCACTAATTATCCTCCTCATGAATAAATCACCGCTTCAGGTGTTTGCCGTGTCTCCTCTCTCTCTCTCTCTCTCTCGCTCTCTCGCTCTCTCGCTCTCTCTCTCTCTCTCTATGTCTCTCTCTCTCTCTCTCTCTCTCTCTCTCCACTGAGATCACAGTCTTCATTACTGCCGTTTATACTAATGCGATCTACCGCTGGAGCACGTGGAAACGTTTGAAGACGTTTTTAATTGGTTTCAACAGCGTCTTTTCCCCCTGTACCACTCACTCCCCTGCTGACGGCAGACATGGTGAAAAAAGTACTCGCATGTTTTACTAAAAGGTAGGGTAAGTGATTGTATTTGGTTAAAGTAAGGGTTAAATAGCTCTATATACTGATAGTACTCATTGCCATAGAGTGTTTGTTCAGTAACAGGAGTCTCCATGTCTCTCCAGCTCTTTATTAAACAGAAAATGCATTTTCAGGTCAGGATACTTATTTCATCCAATCAGGATAGAGAACTCAGTCAGGATAAAGATTAAATAAGTGAAATTGGAAGTGATGACACAAAGACATGAGCTGATCAAATTGGATCTGGAACACTATAACAATGAAGCTGATAAATGGGTACTCTCTCCTGATTGGCTGAAATGTTGTCACCTACCTGAACATTTATTTTCTGGTTATTAAAGAGCTGGAGACACAGAGAGAGTCCTGTTACTGAACAAACACTCTATAGCAATGATTACTATCAGAATATAGTTCTTTAACCTGTTAATACAATACTTTTTGTTTTAACCAAAACATATCACATAACCCTACCTTTTTAAGTAAAAGTATGAATACTGCAACGAAGAAATACTCTGTTACAAGTGAAAGTCCGGAATTTACTTGAGTAAAAGTACACAAGTATTGGTATCAACATATACTTAAAGTACAAAAGTAAAAGTACTCATTGTGCATAACGTCCCATTTCACAAAATCAAAATGTCTACACATCTTTTGAAAATAGCCGATCTACAAGCTTGTGGAACGTATCCTTTATAGGTGTGGGGTGGAGCAACAGTGTAAAGCATTTATATATCACTGACACTCACGTCTTCCTTATCTTACAAAATTAAAAAAAGAGTTAATGTTAATTGGTAAGAGAATTCGGTAGCATGTCGTGTCAAATTCCACAGAGTGAGAGAGAGAGAGAGAGAGAGTTTCCATGGCAACTCAAAACGGGCGCTCTGCTTAGACGGAGCTTCTAGAGGGAGGTGACATTTTGAATGTTCCAACTGAGGAAGAGAATTGAAGTGAGAGTCTGTTCTGGTATGGCGGGGGGGGGAGGGGGGAGGGGGGGATTTACCCCGAGTTCCTTCCAACTGCTGTGTTCTGAAAAATGACCACTTCTGTTATATTTACCCCATCCAGACCAGGAACACATCGGTGTAATTTTTTAAAGATTTATTTGGCTATTCAAAAATAGCAGACATACTATATGTATATCTGCTATTATTGGGGACAATCGTGGGTCTTTGAATATATATATATATATATTTAAAGCGAATATTTGTAACTCAAATCTTTGCTTCTACAAATGTCTTCTAAATCCTAACAGTTTTTTGAAAAAAACATATGTTGCTCAAAAATTATATGTACCGTAATTTTCGCACTATAAGCCGCACCTGAATATAAGCCGCAGCAGCTAAATTGAATGATTTGTACATATACAAGCCGCACTGGACTATAAGCCGCGGGTATAAAATCCATAGATTTAGGAGGTCCCCTAGTGGCCGTTAGCTATAAAAATCCATAGATAAGCCGCACCGTTATACAAGCCGCAGGGTCGAAAAATGGGAAAAAAGTCGCGGCTTATAGTCCGAAATTTACGGTATTTGGCCGTGGACCCCCATATCAAAATATTTTGTTCCAGGGACCCCCAGAAGTTGTAACAGAGTAAACAATGCTCGAAAACAATATTCAAAGATTTGCACACATCTTCATGATTTTTCAAAAATAGCAGCTGGTATTGGGTTATCAGTATATTGGCAGGTAGCCTACTCCAGGTTGTGGCATCGGCAATGAAGAATTGGCATCGTGCCATCCTCCTAACTGCAGATAAAGTAATCAGACTGCTGCAACGACTGCTCCATCCATTGCCCCAAACCCAGTCCAAAGTGGCTGCAAAACGGACAAAAGACACCGGACGCACACACACAAGTTCAAAGCGGCCACAGCCATTTCGCAGTTTTCCTCAGGGCTTGCTGATAGATTTCTCAGAAAACTATATCACTGCCCACATTTTTATTTTTTTTGGTGAGGTTAGAACTGAAGATCAAGGCAGAATGAAGCCGTAATCTGTATGCAGGCTCACAGCGGGCCTGTGGGAGTGGGATAGGAGCTGGACAAACAGTCAAGACACCGGTTAGGAATATTTTTCTCGTCCTCGTTGTATGAGTTGGCCGTGTGTGTAATTTATGACGCCCCACGGATAGCCTGCCTTCAGAGAGTCCTAACCCATTTAAACCGTGAACGCATCTATGGCATTTTTAGATTTCTTTGGCTATTCAAACAATAGCAGATCTACAAGCTCGTAGTGCGGCACCGAGTGCCGCGCTACAAGCTTGTAGATCTGCTATTTTTGAAAAATATTGAACATTTGTGCAAATCTTTGAATATATATATTCTACAAACGTATTCTAAATCCTACCAGTTTAAAAAAAAAAAATCTTATGTTGCTATATCAGTGGTGCTCCAACTTGTCCATGTCAAGGACCACCCAAAATATGTATTTGGTCGCGGACCCCCAACTCAAAATATGTTGTTCCCCAGAAGCACAGATTGCATGCAGTTAAACATGTTTTGCTTTAAAACATATATATATATATATATATTCAAAGATTTGCACAAATGTTCAAGATTTTTCAAAAATAGCAGATCCACAAGCTCATAGCGCGGCACTCGGTGCCGCGCTATGAGCTTGTAGATCTGCTATTTTTTGAATAGTCCAAATAAATCTAAAATAACACATATGCGTTCCCGGTCTTAAAGGGTTAAGGCAAACTAAAGAAAGTCCAAGGGCCTCTGGTTATCACGCACACACGCAAAGACCTGACATGGCGTCCTCATGGGATCTACAAGCTCACAATGCATCGTAGATCTGCTATTTTTGCTACTTAAATTTGGAAGGTTTTCACCATTTTCATTTTCACCCATAATGACATGGGCCCAAAACAGGGACGGCGGGTGAAAAAATGCACGTTCAAAAGTTTCAACGGTGAGAAGAACAGACAATATATTTTCTCAGTGTCTCTGATGTGTGAGGCTTTTTACTTTGATTTCGTCATCGGAGTACGAGAGCAGGACGTGATTCTTTTACTGTCATCATCCTCTGGCCTGGATCTGTCAGTCTGTCTGTCTGTTTGTCTGTCTGTGTGTCTGGTAGTCTGTCTGTCTGCCTCAGAGGTGTTGCATTGCTTCAAAGACTTACAGCGTTTGTTGAACCGAGCAGTGGTGTGGTTCTCAGAGTGTGGTCTGTGGTCTGGGGTTTATTCTATCAATCATTAAAGAAAAGGTTACATAAAGTTCTAAAGTGGTTGCAACCAACCATCTTAAAGTGCAACAACATTTTGGTAGAGGTTTGCTGCACCTTGCCATGATGTAACTCCAAATATTAGTGACATATCTTCAATAGTTGATAAAAAATGTATAATCCAAAATATCCGCCCCCATTGGCTTACATTGCACGGTGAAACAGGTCTCAAAGTAAGTCTTTCAGCACATAAACACAAACAAAGTGGATTCTGCAACGTATAACGTTATGAAACCTATGTTATACTGGAAAGTACATGATGTCAGCCTTAAAGCAGCACTACGTAACTTTCCTCCTCTACCCCGGATTTGAACCCGGTTTCCTGCGAAAGTGCTGATTTTTCTTTTTTTTTACCATGGTGCTAATAGAGCCTGCCTCAGGGGATAAATTGAAAAGTCAAAATTGATGTCAGATACTGTGTCTAGGTGAGACATGACCTTTGACACAATCTAAATGTCTCAATAGAAGAGAGCGGAGACAAAATACAACCACCCCAACTGTATAGTTATATTGTATTTGCATATTCTCCCATACAGATTAGACAAAATTACATTTTATTGATTAAAACAAAGTTATATAGTGGTGCTTTAAGCCAAACATATACTTCATCACAGTGCCAGTTGGTTATTCAACTAATAAAGCTAATCCTGCATCAATGTGTTACATTGTTAGTTTGGAAATATGTTTGTTTTTCAGTAGCTACATTGGGCTTTAGAAACTAGGAAGGTGTGAAACTTGTGAAAGTGTAACTAATGGCTGGTTGCCTGACCCCATGGCCTTGATATGTCATCTACTCTGAACAAAGGGATAGTGCTAGTGTTTAGTAATGCTTGTGACATGAGACGAGCTGAGATGTCAAATTTCCAAAAGTTGTATTAACCGCTTAAACCCTATGTACTTTGTTGACCAGAGTCTGTTAGATCTGCATTTTTTGGCAATTGTTAATCCTATTTTCGCCGATTGTTCTCAGCATTGGGATGCTAGGGTTCCAGCCAACCCGGCTACCAATAGGTTCAGTGTCAGACGTATTAAATGTGTTCATAATTTGACATCACGTCTGCTTTTGGCGGTCTGTTTGAACAAGCCTTCCCGAGGAGGTATGAGTCTATCTCGATTTAGAAGACATTTGTAGAATCCAAGAGGCAAAGATGTGAGTAAAAAATATTTGAGATTTGCAAAACCTTTCACGATTTAAAACAAAAATTGCATATCTTCAAGCTCGTAGCGCGGCTATGAGCTTGTAGATCTGCTATTTTTGAATAGCCCAAAGTATAAAATAATGGTTATAGCTAAAGATATAAAATGACATTAACGTTATGACGTCATGCGTTCCCGGATTCAATGGGTTGATGGTAATGAACAGTCATCATTTGATTGGTCATGATGACTGAATCCTGCCGCAAAACACACACCCACCGATAAGGCCATAATATCTCCAGATTTAAGTTTGATCCAATAACCCACCTGGCCGCTTCACTGCACGTATATACTCCATGCCCTACGCTCCACCCTTGACTGCACTTAGCTGCACTTCTCCTGTTGTCCCCAAAATAGCACCCATAGTGTCCCTCAGATAGCTCGTCTCCTAAGGGAGCTTTTGACTCATCCCTTTCTTTTTTTTGGTGACATTTTTCACTCCATTGTCCTGGGTTTGCCTCAGTCTCAGTGTAATGGAGCATACGCTCTGTGTCATATTATACAGATCCATTAGGGAAGTTAAATTAAACACCACTCATTAAAGTGTAATTGATTGAAAAAGAAGTCTTTACTATATGCCTCAATACATATTGCTGTAATAATAGTGAGGGCTTTGCATCTCCTGGCACTGAACATGTAACCACCATTAACCCAGCGGTGGAAAAAGTACTCGGATGTTTTACTTAAGTAAAAGTATCAATACTGCAATGTAGAAATACTCTGTTACAAGTAAAAGTCCGGAATTAAAAATGTACTTGAGTAAAAGTAAGAAGGTATTGGTATCAAAATGTACTTAAAGTGCCGAAAGTAGAAAGTACTCATGCAGAATGTCCCATTTCCCATTTCAAATGCATACAAATCTTTTGAAAATAGCAGATCTACAAGCAGCGACGCATCTCGACGTTCGTCGCGACGCGTTGCGACGTGCGTCGCATCGCGACGTTCGTTTTTATCGACGAAATTGTCAATATATTGATATAGTTTATAGTTTTAGTCGACAAAATCAACACAGTGCACATTGAACAGTACAGATCGTTTGAAAGCGCTGCAAATGAGCGGGGGGACGAGTGAAGCAGATGAGCATTGTGTGTTTGTTCTCTTCATTTAGCTTTGGCACCCGAACATCTCTCTGTGCCAAAGCAGCTCCTCTGCTCCAGAGGGACGAGGATGGATGACTTGCAACCGGAGTGTTATCATCACTTTAATGTGAAATCGACTTGGACAGAGGCCTAATTGTCAAGTAAATGGCTTAGATTATGGCGCACACATTACATTAAACCTACACATTTAACATTATTACATTACCACATTATCAGTCATGCATAAGCACATCTCTGATAGAGAGTTGTCTGAGGCCCGCCGCAAGCATTATTAGATAATATAATTATGAATCTGATGGGCCCCATTGTGCATCCACGGTGATGATACACCCACCGCAACTGGTTGGACTGAGCCAAAAGTAAAGCCTTTTTTTTTAATATCGAGGACCCCCCAGTTTGATGTGCATTAAGCCACAGACCCCCCATTTAACTCTTTCACTGCCAGATTAAATACATAACTGAATCGCCCACTGCCATCGATTGTGACATCAAAGTGTACGGGCCAATCGCAGCACCTTTCTGAGCCTAATTATTCAGAAAACCCCAGACCACAGAAAATCCAGTGAATGTTCGAAGTTCAGTTTTTTTTTTGGTGTAATTGAGGTCAGAAAACTAAAAAAAAACCTTTAACACATTCCATGCCAGTCGCGTAGATCTACGCAAACCTAAATAAAGCCGCAGCGTGCCGATTGTGTAGATCTACGCGAAGTGGTCTTTTGTGGTTTAATAGACGATCGTGTTGTTTTCTGTACCATCCTTGTTTAGTTTTTTTTCTTCCCTTTCCGCTTTTGACGCATCCTTGAAGAAAATATCCATAACCCGTTTCCGGTTCCGGGTTTATCTTGAATTAACAGTTTTTTCCTGGTTTTGGACAGACATCATGGTTTTCACACGGTATAAAAAACGAATGGTAAGCTCCGGTTATATTTTATTTTCTCTGGACGACGAACAGTTATCCTCTTTGTGTTTACCGACGATCTGAAACCCCATCATCAGCTAAGCTAAGCTAAGATCCCCGGGGGGGGGGGGGGGGTGAAAGCGTCATATCCGTCTGGAGGCTATTTGGACTGGAAAAAAATAAAAAAATAAAAAAATACACTAAAACAGCGCTGGAGCGAGAGAGAAAAAACGTCACCCTTTGAGGGCTGGTGGATCTGTCCTGTTTGTTTATAAACATCATCCGATCGCGGAGTGTAATGGATATAAAATGTTTGTGACCGGTTGAAAAATGTTATAAAACACAAATCGCTGGCACTGGGTGAGTACATTATGTGGCATTACTCTGGCAGGCAATGTGTTAAGAAAGAAGCCCAAATTAAATTAAAAAAAGTTTTCAGAGATTGAAAAAGTTGAGTGACTCTTGTCTTGCGGGGGTCTTGTGGCCCCTGACGGGGGCTGACCTGCTTTAATAAGACTCTGGCAGAGAGCCAGGGAGGTGACACTGAGCCTCGCTGCCAGCTCCTTTTCTCCTGAGGATCAGTCATCCTGGGCTCCTCTTTGTCCTCCTCTCTCGCTCCGAGCCTCACAGCTCATCCTGCACTATGTATCTAAGTGACACGGCTCCATCTTTCTCCTCACTTTTCCCATACACTTAACCCATTAAGACCGGGAACGCGTCTGTGTTTAAAAAAACCTATGTTGTTACATCAGTGGTTCTCAAACGTTTTCATGCCAAGGACCCCCAAAATGATATGTGTTTGGCTGTGGACCCCCATCTCAAAATATTTTGTCCCAGGAGCAAAGATTTGAGTTAAAATGTTCGCTTTCAAAGAATATATATATTCAAAGATTTGCACACATTTTCACGATTTTTCAAAAAATAGCAGATCTACAAGCTCATAGCGCGGCACTCGGTGCCGCACTATGAGCTTGTAGATCTGCTATTTTTGAATTGCCAAAGTGTAAAATAATGTTTTTTTTGCTCAAATCTAAAAATGACACAGATGCGATATGACCATGAATTGAATACCAAGGACCTCAATGGAAACAAGACCGCAATGACTATTTTGAACGGACCTTTTAGGCAAAGTATTTTAAATGTAATTGTGCTGTTTTACATTTTTGCCTAAACAAATATTCAATCAATCAATCAAGCTCATAGCGAGGGCTTGTAGCTCTGCAAAAAAATGAATAATCGTGAACATTTTAGTAAATCTTTGACTATAATATATATATATTATATATATATATCTATATTCTTTTTTTAAGCGAAAAATATTTACTCAAATCTTTGCTTCTTTCTTCGTTCTTCATTTCTACAAATGTCTTCTAAATCCTAAAAGTTTTCAGAAAAAAACGTATGTTGCTATAATATAGTGGCCCTCAAACTTTTTTCTTGTCAAGGACCCCCAAAATGATACCCGTGGACTGACACCCATCTCAAAATATGTTGTTCCAAGGACCCCCCAGAAGTAAAGATTTGAGGTACAAATGTTTGCTTTAAAAATATATATATACATGAAAAAGTTTGCACAAATCTTCCACGATTAAAAATAAATAAATAGCAGAACTACAAGCTCATAGTGTGGCACTCTGTGCCGCGCTATGAGCTTGTAGATTTGCTATTTTTGACTAGCCAAAGCAATCGTGAAATGACAGAGGCTTTCCCAGTCTTACTGGGTTAAGCTACTTCTACTAGAGGACAAAAGAAATGTGTGGTTAGAGGAATTTCTCACATTTTCAGCCCTATAGCTCTCTCTCTCTTTCTTTTTTTTCCTGCGTTTTGCCGAGGACTATATCTCTGTTTCTAATGAGATGACCCCGCCAGGTCACCTGTCTGACAGTGTCAGAGGAAAGCATGCACTACCTGCTAGGTTTAACTGTCTGGATTAATGGGGATTTCTCCTCTCCTCTCATTTGGCTCAGGACATTATGGCCAGGAGGTTGAGGCTATAGGACTGTGACAGATCGGTGTGAATGTACAGTGGTATGTCACAGCCATGTATGTCGTGTCATGTGGTGAATTATTAACACTAGACCATACCCGTGGGGGGATATGCGCACATGATCTGGCAACCCGGGAGCCGGCGAACACAAAAAAACGCTAATAAACAGCTGAGATTTCGTGTAATCGGAAAACGGGCTTCGCTGTTAGGTGACCATGGTAAGGGTCAATGGCTGTGTGCAGATTCAGATCAATTGTTCCAGCCACTGAGGAGAACCGGGCAGAACAATTTTGGCCTCACCACCACGTCGCCATGCACCCACGCACTATAGAGGTTTGTGAAATTATAGGAGGATGGTCATGAGTTTATTTTTTTTATTTTCTTTCAATTTGTCAAGGATCGCTCCTTTGCAGAGCTTATTATCAGTAGGGATGGGACGATGTGAAAATTACACGTCGTGATTATGAAAATATGCATAAAGGGCAAGACCACTTTGGTAGAGGTTTAGGTTGTGTGGTTACCTTGCCATGATATAACAACAAAGGTGGGCAAGAAATCAAAAATAATTTCTCCACTTGTCTAGAAATTGATCATTGATAATATGCTCCTCATTTACTTCCTCATTGTATGGTGAAGAGGCATCACCAAACCCTGTACTGTTTTTATTTATTTATAAAAATGTCAACTTCCTGTTGATTTTATATTTCAAGATCCAGATCCACGGATCCAGTATGGGTTTTCTTCCTAAAACAAAGAGTAAAATCAACAGGAAGTAAACATTCTTATTAAAAAAACAAATAGTACTGGGTTTGGTGATGCTCTATACTTTTTTGCAATAGTTTACGGGCTGACAAATATCCTCCAGAGTGGTTTTTACTATGGAGAAATTATTTTTGATATTTTGTCCACCTTTGGAGTTACATCATGGCAAGGTAACTACACAACATTGTCCTTTAAAACTTCAAATACCTCTCTTTGACGTGGTGGGTCACATATTTTGTCGGCACTCGTCTCAGCATGACGAACATGAAAGTCACGCGTAAAGCTTAGCAAGCTGAAACGTACCAACACTTCTCAAGGAATCTTCCTGCCTGTGGGTGGGATCTGCCTTTCAAAGAGCATGTGCACCGTTTAACTTGCTGACTACATGCAAAAAAAAAAAAGAACCTGCCAGCCCAGGTGGCGTGCAGGTTAGGCTAAATATCACATTTACAAGTGAGATATAGTCATCATACACTTTACCGTACGTTGATGATGATGACATTAACCTAGCATATGCATTCAGCTGATGACAGATCCCGGGGGGGTAGAGGTGAAGGAAGCAGAGATGACCTAGTTAAAGCCTGATGTATAGTTTTGTCGGCGTCGTGGACTGAAAATATAGCTGATCCATAAGCTCACAACGTATAAATTAGACATTAACCACTTAAACCCCAGCATCTTTATTGTGGGTAAAGCTCTCGCTGGAAATAGCAGATCGACAAGCTGACGATGCGACGCAACTTGTCTATCGGCTATTTTCAACGAAAGCTTTCCCCACACAATAACAGAAAACAGAAAAGACACCATAGCATCAAGCCCTGAGGGACTCCGGTTACCCATATGGGGTTCAAGTGGTTAAAGTTGTTGTTCATAGACCTGGTTGCTTATTTCTCTCGCAAAATCTGGCAACACTGTCTAGTGAGTTTAATTGTCAGTAAATCGTCCTGTCGCTCTGAAGCCCATAGCGGTCGCTGATTTAAATGTGGCCCGTTTTCCTTTTGAGGTCATTCGAATTAAATTACTCCGACCTCAACGTAGCTAAGTGGCAATTGTTATTTAACGTTGTTTTGTTTTAGAATTAAGTGCCGGAGCCAAAGCCCTGGGTGGCCGTCTATCAGTGAATTGTGTGTTTGGAACTGTGTCGTGGTAATGTGCTCTTACACGGCACATTGTAGCAAACTCTTTTTCTTTTTTTTTCACGTATTGCACTCCAAACACCATTACAGCATGATATTCTGCTGACCTACCCCCAAAAAAAGAAATTCATTAGTCTATCCTAAAAATACAAGGGGAGCATCCCATTTAATCATGTTGTATTATAGGGGTCTATCGCACAGAGAGAGGGAGCCCAGAGGGCGGAAGAATAAGTAATTCAGCGTGCTTTACTGTGGAGCCTGGCTGGTGAGAGTCTGAGGCGTGATAGATTTCTCAAGTTGCCAGAGTTGGGAAGCTTAAGAGCTCCGCGCTGGGCATATACCTGAGCATATCCATATTTCATTTCTCCTCAAGCAGAGGCTCCACAGCTCCGGTAATGGCTTTCCGTGCGTCTCCACAGCTACCTATCCCCCACACACACCCCTCTCCTCACATTTACTGTATTCTTCATTTTCTTTCACTTGCTTCCTCCCTCGCCATGAGCGGGCAATCCTTCCTCCTAGTTGGGCAATTTCACACTCAGCCGCCAGTGGTGGAGGAGATGTTAGCAAAATGTTGGCCCTGGCTGCTGCATGCGGTAATTATGTCTGCCTCTACCACTCACTTTGTCAGGTGAACAGCCTCTCTGTTTAGAGGTAAAGTCTCCTCGCCCGCCCTGAGTCTGTGCAGTGATAGCAGCCTGGAGAGAGAGAGAGGTGATACATACAGGCAGTGGTTGAAAGCAACTAAGTACATTTACTCAATTACTGTCTTAAGTACAATTTTGCGGTACTTGTACTTTACTTGAGTATTTCCAATTTCCAATACTTTTACTTCTAGTCTCAGAGGCAAAAAAAATACTTTTACTCCACTACAATTATTTGGAAACTTTAGTTACTAGTTACTTTGCAGATATAAATTATTACATTATAAAACATACATGAACCACTTTAGCCCTATATTATACCTGGGCTATTTGAAAATAGCAGATCTACAAGCTCACAACGCGTCGCGATGCGACGCGTTGTGAGCTTGTAGATCTGCTATTTTCAAACATTTTAGTACTTTTACTTTTGACTGTAAGTGCATTTTGATGCCAATACTTTTGTACTTTTAATCTGGACTTTTACTTGTAACTGAGTATTTCTAAATTGCAGTATTGATACTTTTACTCAAGTAAATAATTTGAGTACTTTTCCCACCACTGCATACAGGAGAGAGTGAGGGGGTTGGATGAAGCATTGATTTAAACTCCTATACAGTCACAAGGTATTGGACATTTGCCAGTGACTCTTTTGTCCATCTGTCCCACTGTATATCCCAAACATTATGTCGGTCGCAAAGCATGCTTGGGTCGTGGAACAATTTTTATGGGTCGCGAGTAAATATCCCCTTTTTTATTCCTACATTAAAAAATATACATACATATATATATATTATTTCAAATTATAAAAAATAGTTTAAACAGAAAAAAATCTCACACTTTTTTTTAAAAGCTTTTCATGAATAAAATAAAACAATTTCCATAAATACATGGTAATAATGGTTTAACTCATTCACTGCCAGAATAAAACATTGTCTATAGCCGACCTTGCCAGCGATTCAGAGTCATTTCACTAACCTTTGAAAAATCATAGAATATTTAGCATTCAACCAAGCTGTGTAATAAATCATTTTAATGGATACCTACCTAATAATATAAGCCTATTATTTTACAGAACTGCCGCTACCAGATAACATGTTGTGGAGTATGATGAGATTGGCAATAACAAGACGTAAAAAAAATGTAATACCACCAACCAAATTCAAACAACACGTGCCTTATTGCTCCATGAAGTCAACAGGACAGAACTCTTGAATTCGTGCTGTTCAGCGGGGCTATCTGGGACCTTTTGAACTCATTACGCTGTGCCTAACACAGTCTGGGGGTCACCTTCACGCTCCCTCATTACCACTGGCATTTACCTGCTCTATTCACTGGTGGAAAGTAACTAAGTACATGTACTCAAGTACTGTACTGTACTTTTGAGGTATTTGTTTATTGTTTTTTACTTAACTGGAGTATTTCCAATTTTTTTTATTTTTTTACCTTCTACTCCACTAGAGGCAAATATTGTACTTTTACTCCACTACAATTATCTGAAAACGTTAGTTAGTTACTTTGTAGATTTTGATTATTATAAATACATTTTAAAACTTGTGAAATGGGACATTCTGCATAATGAGTGCTTTTACTTTTGGTACTTTAAGTATATTTTGATATTACTTTTTTATTTTTACTCAATTACATTTTTAATACCGGACTTTTACTTGCAGAGTATTTCTACATTGTAGTATCGATACTTTTACTTTTACTTAAGTAAGAAATGTGAGTACTTCTTCCACCACTGGGCTCCATTCAGTATGGTGGTTCAAGGTACTGTAAGTGAAATAGAAGGTTATATATTAGAGGAATGTATCTGCAGTTTTTTTTTCATTTTATTTAATCACTTTTTACTAACACATAATATTCCCAATATGTACAGTATATGATTATTCAAAATTTACATAATATTGTCATGCTTTCGCACAGAGGTCAGTTTTGACTCCAAGGTTAAGTGTGAGGTTCTTAGCCCACTTTAAGTGATATAAATATGATGTGAATAGGCTCATAAAACAATGTGGCATTATGTTCAGTGTGCAGGCAGAGTGGGGTACATTTAGAGGGGATACATTTATTTGGACCCGGTCTATGGCTTCTGAATCTTAATCCACAGCTGACATGTCAACTTTGTCAAATTTTCCATTTGAATATTGTGTGGGCAACGGTATTTTTTTTAATGTAGTGATACAATTCCAAAGGGGAAAAGGATAAAACAAATTCTGATGATTATGCTACCGTATATCAGTGGTTTTCAAACGTTTAGTGCATCACCAACAATGTGCTAACAATTGTTTGCTACATGTCGGAGGTCTGTGATTTGCATTGCACGGTCTGCTGATGCACGTGGCAGTGTGAGCTGTGCTGTGATTGGTCTACTTTTGCAGGGACATAGATATAGTACAGAGATAGATACATAGATACAGTGCAGAGAGATAGATACAGAGATAGCATACAGAGATACAGATAAACCCTGTTCTAGATGGGCCAGCCTTTGGCACCACACTGTAAAAAGAGAAAACCACTCAGAATGGCAGAATATTAATTTGTTTGATGTGTGTGGGTCTCTTCCATAATCAAATGTTGCAATAGTTTCCGGGGACCTTGATTCTTTTTAGCTCAGAAACTTTCAGTGATAATGTAAAATGGTTGGATCATGAATAGCTTCTTTGTTGCCGTTTTACGATACAGCGCATAATAAGGCTCTTCAGCCAGGAGCCGAACTGCTCTAGTGTTTAAGGGTTTTGGAACTGCATAGCAGAACAGTACACCTTGGACATCTTAGTGCCTCAGTGGGGCCACGGTGTTCAGAATGTTCTTCTGATGTGGATCCAAAGCCACCAAATGAGTTTTGGCTCATAGTGATTCCCTATTTCTCACGTCCCCCCCCCCCCCCCCTCCTCCTCCACTCTATTGCAGGCTAGGCTAATACAATAGAAAGCTCATAAACATTAGGCTAGCTTGGAAAGAAGATAAAAAAAAACACTAACATCAGCTTGGAATATATTAAGAGTGCGCACAAAACTTTACTGAAACACACACACACACACACACACACACACACACACACACACACACACACACACACACACACACACACACACACACACACACACACACACACACACACACACACACACACACACACACACACACACACACACACACACATACATTCGCACACAACACTTTGCATATCAAGACTTCACACAAACACATTCACGCTGTGTAAATACACACACACACACACACACACACACACACACACACACACACACACACACACACACATGGAGATACATGTTATCAATTATTTATAAACAATATAGTGAGCACATGTGGATCATATTTCAAAGTAGGAACCATGCAGTGCATGCACACCAATGAGTTCTTTGACTATATTTGTGTTATAGTATAGGCATCGGTTATTTTTATTTTTTTGTTATTGTTATTGCTGCTACAATGTTGAGGAACCAAAACCAAATACTTTTACTCATAATATACTCATGTATGTAACAATACGAATATTGAATCTTGCTGGATGTATAATTGAGAAACGAATGGCGACCAAATAACTTTTGTTAGCTGAGGTGACTTAACATCAACATACAGTTAGTTTATGGGCTATGATTAAGCAATATTACACGAGAGGGTGTGCTTTACCGTCATTATTAGCACGCCTGTGATGCGGTCAGGAACGAGACGAAGTCGAGTTCCGCCGCGATCACAGAAGTGCTAATAATGTAAGGTAAAGCACACCCTCGAGTGTAATATTGCGATTATACAACAGTTACCAACAAAACACATCCAAATGTATTCATATTGTGGGGCAATTCATAATAAAAAACATTTCGCTTATCCGTTTCCCTGTAAAGAGAAGAGTTTGTTTGACTGAGACAAAATAGTCCCTGTGACAGTGCAGCACTCCGAGTCATCGTCTCATCAACACAGCTGATTCCAGTAGGCTATATGCTCCGTCGTACGATCGTGTTACGTGGCCAAAATAACTGATCTACAAGCTCACAACGCGTCAAGATGGCGATGCGTTGTGAACTTGTAGATCGGCTATTTTTGCCGTGCGATACCTTCGTACGATAGAGTATAACATACACTGGACTGTTAAGGAAATGGGAGTAATTTTACTTTAACACAGGAGGATATTTATACAGTATGGATGTTACCATTGAAATAAAGCACACTTTTTCCCAGTTATTCCTTTTATTATAGGATTTTAGGCGATTTAGTGTGCTCTCTTCTAACCATTGATCAACCGTAAGTCCACCAAATAAGTCAAAATTAACAACATAGTCCATTTTCATTTTGTTCCCCGGTGGCGGCGGTGGGTACTGTCTGTTTGTTTTCCTACCGTGGGACAGCGTAACCTCACAGCACAGCTGTGCGATATATGGTCTAATCAGGTGCGGACTGCAGTGCGGAGTGATTTATTTAATGTGATTAGGCCCGTGATATGATGCTGGTTTGAATCACGGCTAGAAAGCTATTTCAACCAATCAGATTGCTTGGTCGGAACTACCTGTTGTATAATGAATATTCTATACCTCCCCTTCACTTCTATGATGAATATACTATACATCCCCTTCACTTCTATGATGAATATTCTATACCTCCCCTTCACTTCTATGATGAATATTCTATACCTCCCCTTCACTTCTATGATGAATATTCTATACCTCCCCTTCACTTCTATGATGAATATACTATACATCCCCTTCACTTCTATGATGAATATACTATACCTCCCCTTCACTTCTATGATGAATATTCTATACCTCCCCTTCACTTCTATGATGAATATACTATACATCCCCTTCACTTCTATGATGAATATTCTATACCTCCCCTTCACTTCTATGATGAATATTCTATACCTCCCCTTCACTTCTATGATGAATATTCTATACCTCCCCTTCACTTCTATGATGAATATACTATACCTCCCCTTCACTTCTATGATGAATATACTATACATCCCCTTCACTTCTATGATGAATATACTATACATCCCCTTCACTTCTATGATGAATATACTATACATCCCCTTCACTTCTATGATGAATATACTATACCTCCCCTTCACTTCTATGATGAATATTCTATACCTCCCCTTCACTTCTATGATGAATATACTATACCTCCCCTTCACTTCTATGATGAATATACTATACATCCCCTTCACTTCTATGATGAATATTCTATACCTCCCCTTCACTTCTATGATGAATATTCTATACATCCCCTTCACTTCTATGATGAATATACTATACATCCCCTTCACTTCTATGATGAATATACTATACATCCCCTTCACTTCTATGATGAATATTCTATACCTCCCCTTCACTTCTATGATGAATATTCTATACCTCCCCTTCACTTCTATGATGAATATTCTATACCTCCCCTTCACTTCTATGATGAATATACTATACATCCCCTTCACTTCTATGATGAATATACTATACATCCCCTTCACTTCTATGATGAATATACTATACATCCCCTTCACTTCTATGATGAATATTCTATACATCCCCTTCACTTCTATGATGAATATTCTATACCTCCCCTTCACTTCTATGATGAATATTCTATACCTCCCCTTCACTTCTATGATGAATATTCTATACCTCCCCTTCACTTCTATGATGAATATTCTATACCTCCCCTTCACTTCTATGATGAATATTCTATACCTCCCCTTCACTTCTATGATGAATATTCTATACCTCCCCTTCACTTCTATGATGAATATTCTATACCTCCCCTTCACTTCTATGATGAATATTATATACATCCCCTTCACTTCTATGATGAATATTATATACCTCCCCTTCACTTCTATGATGAATATTCTATACCTCCCCTTCACTTCTATGATGAATATTATATACATCCCCTTCACTTCTATAAGCGCTCTCCACACATGGAGCAGGTGGCTGTTTGGACCTTGCAGTGAGAGTTTAATCCATTAAGACCAGGAACACATATCTGTCATTTTTAGATTTCTTTGGCTATTCAAAAATAGCAACCTACGTTTTTTTTTCTTCTTTCACTTAGGATTTAGAAGACCGTGGTAGAATCCCCCCAGAAGCAAAGATTTTAGTTAAAAATGTTTGCTTTGAAAAATATATATATTCAAAGATTTGGAAATGTTCACAATTTAAAAAAAAACATAGCAAATCTACAAGCTCATAGCGCGGCACTCGCCGCGCTATGAGCTTGTAGATCTGCTTTTTTTAAATAGCCAAATAAATCTGAAAAATGACACACAGATACGTTCCCGGTCTTAATGGGTTAAGAGAGGTCTCGCCCTGACCGTGAGGCATTTGGCTGGACGTTGGACGGTGCGGTGGGTTCATGGCACATCGGTAGAAGGTTAAATGGACATCTGTTGGTCTCGGAACATATGGCCATTAAGCTCCCCCTAGTCCCAATGCAGAAGAAGAAGGAGGCGGAAGCCATTACTTGTTGTCTTCATAAAACATCCACCACATAGAATATGTTAGCGTGGTACATGTTCGACTTATACCTTCTCCAAAGAGCAGCACGTATACCCGTTTCTACACATTTGTTTTGTTTCAAGGATCTCATGACGGCTCATCTTCCCGCCCTGATCTGCTTTAGCTTCAATTCATCGATTTGGCAACAAACCCATCGATTTCTCTTCAGAGCATCCCGTCAAACAGGAGCTGAGGGAGAGATGATGTTTAATTCAATAGGCCTGCTGCTTATCTGGTACCTTCAATGCCGTGTATGAGGCTGTTTAACCCAATAAGACCAGGAACGCATCTTGTGTCATTTTTTTGATTTCTTTGGGCTATTCAAAAAAATAGCAGATGTACAAGCTCATAGCACGGCACCGAGTGCCGCGCTACGAGCTTGTACAGCTGCTATTTTTTTGAAAAATCGTGGAAAATGTGTGCGAAACTTTGGATATGTCATTTTCTTTTCAGTTTTTTGAAAAAAACGTATGTTGCTATATATCAGTGGTTCTCAAAATGTCAAGGACCCCCAATATTATATGTATTTGGTCGGGGACCCCCATCTCAAAACATTTTGTTCCAGGGACCCCCCCAGAGGCAAAGATTTGAATTAGAAATGTTCGCTTTACAAATATGTATTCAAATATGTGCACACATTTTCAAAAATAGCAGATCTACAAGCGCACTCGGTGCCGCGCTATGAGCTTGTAGATCTGCTATTTTTGAATAGCCCAAAGTATAAAATGATATATACTGTAGCTGAAAATCTAAAATGATACAGTATATGTGTTCCCGGTCTTATTGGGTTAAGTGTCAAGGATATCACACACACGCATGAACAACACACACACACACACATACACATACACGTGTGTGCACGCCGGTAGTGGTATATGCAAGGCCGTGTCAGCCCGATTCTAATCAGCATATGATTTTTCTATCCCTCCGTTTTTACAATCTCAGCTGCTGGTTATTTCTGTACAGAGCCGGTCTTTTGTGATGTGCCATATGTCCTCACAGATGCTATCATCCTGGCCCCGAGGAGGAAGACGGATGACCTGTCTTCACCACTGAAGTTGAGAAATTGTATTTTATTTTTTTGCGTGGTGGGTTTTGAGGGTTAGGGGGAGGAGGAGGAGGAGGAGGAGGAGGAGGAGGAGGAGGAGGAGGAGGAGGAGGAGGAGGAGGAGGAGGAGGAGGAGGAGGAGGAGGAGGAGGAGGAGGAGGAGGAGGAGGAGGAGGAGGAGGAGGAGGAGGAGGAGGAGGAGGAGGAGGAGGAGGAGGAGGGAGCTTCATCTGGTATTTACATTCTGTGATACGTTTTCATTCCAGTTTCCTGCATCAACGAGTGAGTTATCTATTTATTTTATAGCATCATCTGTGTCATTTTAAGATTTATTTGGCTATAAAAATATTGTAGATCTGCTATTTTACAAAAATGTTGATGTTTTTTTTTGCAAATCTTGGAATAATTCTAAAGTGAACATTTGTAAAATATTTAGTTCCAGGGAAAGATTTGAGTTACAAATGTCTGCTTATTTGCACAAATGTTCATGATTTTTCTAAAATAGCAGATCTACAAGCTCATAGTGCGGCACTCGGTGAGCTTGTATATCTGCTATTTTTGAATAGCCAAAGAAATCTAAAATTACAGAGATGCCTTCCCGGATTTAACAGGTTAAACACATTGACACGACTGATTCATTGTTGTTAATGATTCTAAATTGAAATCAATTGATTTTTCAATCCAAAATATTGAAAGACAATGGACAAACAAAAACAAATGACTCACCCTCCTCACAGTATCTCTAAAGTAACAAGAATTAATTGGATAACATATCTAATGTGAGAGTGTGTGTGTGTGTGTGTGTGAAATATATCAATATATCAACCAATAATTCATACCAAATATCAACAACGTTTTAGAAACAGGGACGAACCACAACCACCAGTCTTTACAAGCAACTTCACTGAAAAACAAGGGCAATGTCGCTTACAATAAGCAGACATGGCAACCAATCATGACGCGTTGCAGAGCCTTTTTTACCAAACACGCCCCCTTTCCACAGCCACGCCCCCCACCATATATATTTATATGAACAGAAGTTCACGCCCACAATTCAGTCTAAACACATCCCACAAATGGACAGGGTGTTTCTTAGAGAGTGTTAAACACACTCTCAAAAATAAAGTCCAAGTTAACCACATGAAGCGTCCCTATTTCTGTGGCGAACATTTTTGGCCAAAATAGAAGATCTACAATCTCGAAACGTGTTGCATTGTGAGCTTGGAATGTAGAGCATCTTTTTTTTTTCGCCAAAGATATTTAGTGTGGAGCAAAAACAGGTGGGGGCCTAGAGTAGAGCCCTGGGGTACTAAGTCAACTAAGGGTTTAAAGTTTAAGTGGTCTGTGTTTTCTCTGTGTCTCTCTCTCTCTCTCTCACACACACACACACACACACACACACACACACACACACACACACACACACACACACACGCACACGCACACGCACACACACAATGTGCCCGTGTTTCTGAAGGCTACTGAGATCCAGATACACATTGTCAACTAAAATATTGCTGCAGGCTATTGACCATGGAATTGTTATTTTATGGATGAAATTGTCGACATGAGAAAGCGCTACCCTCCTCTGAGCCTCACTGGAGCGCTATATTAATTGTATATATGCCCACAATCTACAGTCAGTCTTAACACTTTTTCTCCCAGGTACTATGCATCCGCTTTCTGTTGCTGCTGCAGTCACAGCATATTTATCTCCAGTACGATCGATCCGCTGATGGTTGCTAATCACGGAGGGTTTCGCTGTGCTTCCGTGAAAAAAAACAAAAAAACATTGCGACCTCCCGTTCTCTTGTTATAGGCCATTGAAAATAGCATGTTTTGCCAAAAATACATAGTAAGACACAGGAGCCGAGATACAGAATATTTCCCAAATACTTTAACCAGGAAGTGAATGGAGCAGTAAATCTTTGGATCACGTTATCTCCTGGTTCTGATGTAAAAAAAAAAAAAGGAAAAAAATATATTTTTTGAAAAAAAAGTTTTAAAACGTTTTTGGCAGGCAATGTGTTATTAGGACACCAATCCAACATTGCAATTGAACCAGGGCTTGCTTGTTTTTTCGCTGTTTTTTTTTTTTTTTTTTACAAAAACATCACGTTTAATTAACGTGTCTACCATTCAGCATGCCAAGTACCCCTCAAGAAAAGCGCTGCCGCTTTGCTTAATTACTGCAGAAATGAAATTTTAATAAAGCTAACTGAAGAACTCGACACGCAATCAAGAAGCCATTATAAGTACATGAAGGTAATCCAGCAGGACTGGAGGAGTAAAATTAGAAATCAGTGGCGAAACAATCGAGGCCATGCTTTATATGGAAAGAGAAATAAGATTAAAGGCTCATCGAGATGCTGTATGCAGACACTCAAAACAAATAAGTTAATGAATTAAAAATATTCCCGTGCTTTTCAGGGAGCTTAACCCATTAAGACCGGGAATACATCGGTGTGTCATTTTAAGATTTCTTTGGCTATTCAAAAATAGCAGATCTACAAGCCGCGCTAGCTTGTAGATTTGCTATTTTTTTTTTAAATCGTGGAAAATCGTGGGTCTTTGAATGTGTATATTTTTAAAGCAAACATTTGTAACTCAAATCTTTGCTTTTGGGGGATTCTACAAATGTCTTCTAAATCCTAACAGTTTTTTTTTTTTTAAACGTACGTTGCTATAATATCAGTGGTTCTCAAAAATGATATCTATTTGGCCGTGGACCCCCCATCTCAAAATATGTTTTTTTCCAGGGACCCCCAGAAGTTGTAAAAGAGTTAAAACTTTTTGCTTTAAAAAAATATATTTATTCAAAGATTTTCAGAAATGTTCACGATTTTTCCAAAAAATAGCAGATCTACAAGCTCATAGTGCGGCACTCGGTGCCGCGCTATGAGCTTGTAGATCTGCTATTTTTGAATAGCCAAATAAATGTAAAAATGACACACAGATGCTTCTCTCGGTCTTAATGGCTTAAAGAGTCTTTGAAACACTCGCCGTCAACAAGGCCCCCTCAGCGAGAAGAGGCCACGTCGTTTGTAATCTCATTTGCACATTCGACTTTAAAAAAAGCTAATCACCATATCTCCGGCCTTGTTCTACATAATGGAGTGTGACAGCGATGGAGTGCGCTCCTCCCTTGTCAGGTTGGAGGCGCTCCATCACACCTCCGTCGGCACGTTTTCTTCAGTCACCCTGCTTTTATTTTTGACTGCTTTTTGCACTGAAATACTTTACGACTTATAACCCATCTAGACCGGGAAAGAATCTTGCGTCATTTTTTAGATTTCTTTGGGCGCCGAGTGCCGCGCTACGGGCTTGTAGATCTGCTATTTTTGAAAAATGGTGAAACTATGTGCAAATCATTGATTATATACGGTATATTTTTTTAAAGCAAACATGTGTACTGTAACTCAAATCGTTGCCTCTGGGGGATTCTACAAATGTCTTCTAAATCCCAACAGTTTTCTGAAACACTTACAGTATATTGCTATAATCAGTGGTTCTCAAACTTTTTCATGTCAAAGACCCCCAACATGATATGTATTTGGCTGCGGACCCCCATCAAAAAATATATATATTCAAAGATGTTTCAAAAATAGCAGATCTACACGCTCATAGCGCGGCACTCGGTGCCGTGCTATGAGCTTATATATGGTAATTTTTGATAGCCAAAGAAATCTAAAATGACACAGATGTGTTCCCGGTCTTAATGCGTTAAGTTTGGAAACCAAAGAAAGCCATCTGTTGTCGAACGTGTGTCGGTTCGTTTCTAAAGCAGTTATGGCACGACGTGATGATCATAATGTTGGACACGATTCTCACACTTTGGCCCTCGAAGAAATGGAATCTATACCCAGTAGCTGAGCCTTGGGGGGGGGGGGGGGGGAATGACGGTGGTGGGCAAAGTACTCACATTTTTCACTTAAGTAAAAGTATCAATACTGCAAATGTAGAAATACTCTGTTAGAAGTAAAAGTCCGGAAATAACTTTTTTGCTTGAGTAAAAGTACAAAAGTATTGGCATCGAAATGTACTTAAAGTACCAAAGTAAAAGTATTCATTGTGCAGAATGTCCCATTTCAAGTTTTCAAATGTATAAAAATCTCTTGAAAATAGCAGATCTACAAGCTCACAATGATCGTGACACATTGTGAATTTGTACATCGGCTATTTTCAAAAGGCCAAAATGCATTGTTTTGTAATCAAAATCAGAATCTACAAAGAAACTAGTAACTAAAGTTTTCAAATAATTTTAATGGAGTAAAAGTACAATATTTGCCTCTGAGATGTCGTGGAGTAAAAGTATTGAACATTGGAAATACTCAAGTAAAGTAAAAATACTTCATAATTGTACTCGAGTACAGCACTTGAGTAAATATACTTAGTTACTTTACACCACTGGGCCGCGCAACACTCGATGCTGCATCAATGTGATTACCTCTACAGTACAGTATACACGTACAGTAACAGCAAAGCACGAGGAAATAAACAGACGGCAAAGCACAAGGAATCGGTGGATCAGCAATTTGATTCTTTGGAATTGATATGCGGAACTTGTTGGCAGTACCTTCCTCACCCACGTCTTCCCTTCCTGGAGCACCAAACTGGAGCTCTAGGCTATATATATATATATATAATATGTTTTTCCCGAAATCCATATTGCTATAATGTCTCTGCTGATGCTGTAGTAGTATAACTAACAATTACAGCAGACAAACAACGGTGGTTTAAAACACAGCTGAACTCCACCTCACCCTCTGCTGTGACTCTGAGGTCAGTGTGGTTCACAGTGAGAACACATTATTTACCAAGGGCCAGAAAAATGACCCTTAAGGTCCTTACACACCGGGGCGATTTTTTTCATGCGAATAATACGTTTTTTTTTTAAACCTTATAAAGTCAATGCAAGCTTCCACATCAGTTTCGCGGAGCGAAGAAAACACCTTTTAATTATTCGGAACGAGTCCGAATTTTGCGTATATTCGCATATTCGCCGGTGTGTAACCGCCTTTACTGCTGAATACACATTTTCGGCCATTTCCAGTCCTTCACAACGGGTCAAATCAGTCATTGTGAACCATTGCACATTATGTATGGCAAGCCAAAGATGGCAATTTCAGTATTGCAAGCTCACAATGCGTCGCATCACAACGCGTTGTGAGCTTGTAGATCTGCTATTTTCAAATAGCCGAAATATATAGAGCTCAAGTGGTTAGTGTATAATTAGTTATGAAAATCTAAATCTAAAAAGTAACTAGCAACTAAAGTTTTCAAATAATTGTAGTGGAGTAAAAGTACAATATTTTCCTCAGTGATGTAGTGGAGTAGAAGTAAAAGTATTGAAAATTGTAAATACTCCACTAAAGTACAAATAAACCTCAAAATTTTACTCAAGTACAGTACTGAAGTAAATGTACTTAGTTCTCAGCGAAGCGCCATTTTGTTTGAACAAAGTAATGACTTTGTGTGGATCTTTGTCTGATTGGCCCCGCCCCCTTCTGAGCAGAGTGGACTGGACACCCCGCTGCCTCTGTTTGAACCCAGATTATTTGCCAAGAAATTACAGTCCCTGTGATCCAGCATGGAGCCAGTCTAATTGGATGAGATAGTGAAATCGCTCCTTGCTAGACGCAGTGGGGGAGGAAAAAGTACTCACATTTTTTACTTAAGTAATAGTGTCAATACCGCAATGTTCCAAGTAAAAGTTCAGAATTCAAAATTTACTTGAATAAAAGTACAAAAAGTATTGGCATCAAAATGAACTTAAAGTACCAAAAGTAAAAGTACTAAGATGTTTGAAAATAGCAGATCTACAAGCTCGCGACGCGTTGTGAGCTTGTAGCTATTTTCAATTAGCCTATGTATAAACCAGGGCTAAAGTGGTTAATGTGGGTTTCATAATATCATCACTTATATCTGAAAAGTAACTAGTAACTAAAGTTTCAAAATAATCGTAGTAATAAGTACAATATTTGCCTCTGAGATGTAGTGGAGTAGAAGTAAAAGTGTTGGAAATTGGAAATACTCCAGTAAAGTACAACTACCTCAAAATTATACTTAAGTACAGTACTTAAGAAATGTACTTAGTTACTTTCCACCACTGGCTCGACGTCGCTGCGGCGAGGCTAAATTGTAAACCCTCAGGGAGGGAGATGATGGGGCTCTGTCTGCATTTTTAGGAATGTGGAAATTAGCTCAGAAAAAACACAGTAGGATTCCATCTTAGGTTAAAAGGGCAACATGGACAGCTCTGGAGGTAATGTTTTTTACAAAATATTACCTCTTTAATTATTAGTAAACTGGACCTGAGTTGGCTACGTGCTTGGTCCACTCTTTTTTTCTCCCTCGACCCCAAATCTCTTCACCGAAAATAGCCGATCTACAAGTTCACTCAAACACGCTCAAACCCATTATGCTGTGCATGTGATACTCTTTAGAACCTCTTTTTCTTTTTCTAATACTTTGATGACCGGCAGCGGTTCTGGTAGGAGACACAAAGAGTCTCCTTTGTGTCTCCTACCGGAACCGCTGCCTATCAGATTATTGTCTTAGGAATGAGACAAAAACTAAACAATATCCATGAATTCAAGTCTCCATGGGGTGACTAATCCATAGGAAACAAGATATTTTTGGGCTGAACTATCCCTTTAAAATAAGTGATTAACGTGTATCACGCGGGCCTCTTGGATCATTGCAGCAAATCAAAATGTTTACAAGACAGATCCTACAGAATGCAAACAAAAGAAAAAGCAGCCTTGATAACATAGTATTTATTTTAATGCTACAGCCTCCTTTTATAATGGAATCCGTTGACTGTAGGTTGTGTTTTGTGCAATATTTTGAGACACATTTCATAATTGGTGCTAAAAGCTTCTCGACAATTTGATTAATCGAAAATGTCCTCTATACAAGAATGACTTATAAAATAATGGATGTTCTCAGCCCTACAGTGGTGCACACAGTTCAACACTGAAGAAGCCAATTAACACAGTATACTCAGTAAAGCAGCAACAACAACGCTACAGTAGATACTACAGTACTACAGTATATACCATGAAGCTGTCAGCTCCATTGTTTTGACTATTTAGCAACCTGCAGTGGTGGAAGTACTCAGATATTTTACTTAAGTAAAAGTAGCAATACCACAATATAAAAATACTCTGTTACAAGTAAAAGGCTTGTTTCAAAATATTACTTGAGTAAAAGTACAACAGTATTGGTATCATGATGTACTTAAAGTACCAAAAGTACTAAAGTGTTTGAAAATAGCAGATCTACAAGCTCACAACGCGTCGCATCGCGACGCGTTGTGAGCTTGCTATTTTCAAATAGGCTAGGTATAAAATAGGGCTAAAGTGGTTAATGTATGTTTTATAATATAATAATTTATATCTGCAAAGTAACTAGTAACTAAAGTTTTCAAATAATTGTACTAGTGGAGTAAAACATTTGAAATATAGTGGAGTAAAGTAAAAGTATGGAAAATTGTAAATACTCCAGTAAAGTAAAAAAAATACCTCAACATTGTACTTAAGTACAGTACTTGATTAAATGTGCTTAGTTACTTTACACCACCGACCTAAAGTATACACCATGAAGCTGTCAGCTCCATTGTTTTGACTATTTAGCGACCTGCAGGTATTTTACTGTATAGTTGTGTAACTGTCTGCACTCCACTGTGGCAGACAGGCTTGCTAAAGTTACCTGCCAACCCAGAACATCACAGACACATTTGGTGGGTGTTGATTGCACACCCTGACTGAATCTCGACGATTATTGACTCTTACACGCACGCACACTTTACATACGTATGAGTACACACACACACACACACACACACACACACACACACACACACACACACACACACACACACACACACACACACACACACACACACACACACACACACACACACACACACACACACACACATTCATTCATTAATGATTTGATTAACCACTTATAAACCCTACAGTATATATACCGGTGTCCCCCAGGGCTCTACGCTAGGGACGCTAGCGTAGATCTGTGTGAATTTGTAGAGCTGCGGTTTTCAGCCAATGTTCGTCCCCGGATAGGGATGCTAGGAATTAAGGGGTTAAACCATTTGTTCCCAAAGTGGGGTCATTTCCAGGGGTCCCCAGCAAATTGTGTTAATAAAGCATCACACTCATTTTTTTTTTTTTTTAAACAAGCTTGCAGCTCGTCACTTTGTGCCGCGCTGCAAGCTTACATCTGCTATGTTTGAAAATATTTGAAAAATATCAAAACATTTATAATGTAGATGTTTTCCCCCTGGCATGAACCATGTTCAGATGGGGGTCGGCGTCCACATACATCTCAATTTGGGGGTCCTTGACATGAAAAAGAACCACTGGGTTAAACTAAAAGATATGCTTTCTGCTATAGTTAATACTTTTGGTTTGATGGCATTTCACTTTCAAATATCTTTGCTCATGTATCATCATGTATGACCTAAATACAGCAGTAGTACGTAAGGCGGGGGATTAGATTTGTTCCATAGCAAGACCTCATGGAATAGGCTGCAGCCCTGAAAGACATCCTTTTATCTCCACACAGGTATTATCAGTATCTATCAATGCAAAGTGAGACCTTTTCATATGTCTGAGACATACACTGCTCAAAAAAATAAAGGGATCAAAGTATTTTTTTGAGCAGTTTACATTCCCAGTGGTGTAAAGTAACTAAGTACATTTACTCAAATACTGTACTTAAGTAAAATTTTGAGGTATTTTTTACTTTACTGGAGTATTTACAATTTTCAATACTTTTACTTCTACTCCACTACAACAATTTGAAAGCTTTAGTTACTAGTTACTTTGCAGATATAAATCATTATATTATAAAACATACATTAACCACTTTATTTGAAAATAACCGATCTATGTGACACGTTGTGAGCTTGTAGATCTGCTATTTTGAAACATTTTAGTACTTTCACTTTTGGTACTATAAGTATATTTTGATGCACACATCAACATCATAGTTACAAATTGGCAACTAGCAGCTACTTGGCCACCACGTGAGGAAGTGACGACTAGTTGCAGCGTCTGTTTATTGACAGCTTTGCCAAGCTGCAAAAACAAAGACTATCAAAATCATTACAAAACAAATCAATACGTAGGAGAATTAATCGTATCCAATTGATAAACAATTGAATTGCTCTCCGCTGACGTCACCTCCTCTCTCCTTGTTCAATATCTCCAATTCCTGTCTCTGTGTAAAGAGGACCATCATGGAGTGAACAGCTCCGTCAGTATGACTGTCACATTTTCAGCACCATGATGGAATGAACAGCTCCCTGTGTATGACTGTCACCTTTTCAGCACCACGTTAGAGTGAACAGCTCCCTCAGTATGACTGTCCCATGTTCAGCGCCATGATGGAGTAAACAGCTCCCTCAGTATGACTGTCTCCTTTTCAGCACCACGTTATAGTGAACAGCTCCCCTCGGTATGACTGTCACCTTTTCAGCACCATGGTGGAGTGAACAGCTCCCTCTGTATGACTGTCACCTTTTCAGCACCATGGTGGAGTGAACAGCGCCACTCTGTATGACTGTCACCTTTTCAGCACCTTGGTGGAGTGAACAGCTCCCCTTGTATGACTGTCACCTTTTCAGCACCATGTTGGAGTGAACAGCTCCCCTTGTATGACTGTCACCTTTTCAGCACCATGTTGGAGTGAACAGCTCCCCTTGTATGACTGTCACCTTTTCAGCACCATGTTGGAGTGAACAGCTCCCCTTGTATGACTGTCACCTTTTCAGCACCATGTTGGAGTGAACAGCTCCCCTTGTATGACTGTCACCTTTTCAGCACCATGATGGAGTGAACAGCTCCCCTTGTATGACTGTCACCTTTTCAGCACCATATTGGAGTGAACAGCTCCCCTCTGTATGACTGTCACCTTTTCAGCACCATGGTGGAGTGAACAGCTCCGTCTGTATGACTGTCACCTTTTCAGCACCATGTTGGAGTGAACAGCTCCACTCTGTATGACTGTGTCACCTTTTCAGTACCATGATGGAGTGATCAGCTCCCCTTGTATGACTGTCACCTTTTCAGCACCATATTGGAGTGAACAGCTCCCCTTGTATGACTGTCACCTTTTCAGCACCATATTGGAGTGAACAGCTCCCCTCTGTATGACTGTCACCTTTTCAGCACCATGGTGGAGTGAACAGCTCCGTCTGTATGACTGTCACCTTTTCAGCACCACGTTGGAGTGAACAGCTCCCTCTGTATGACTGTGTCACCTTTTCAGTACCATGATGGAGTGAACAGCTCCCTCTGTATGACTGTGTCACCTTTTCAGCAGCATGATGGAGTGAACAGCTCCCTCTGTATGACTGTCACCTTTTCAGCACCACGTTGGAGTGAACAGCTCCCTCTGTATGACTGTGTCACCTTTTCAGCAGCATGATGGAGTGAACAGCTCCCTCTGTATGACCCACCACAATGAGTGGTGTAACATGAACCACAGTATATTATACACTGTATAATATACTGTGGTTCATGTTGAAACTGTTAAAGGAGGAGTTCACCCAAAAAATGACTTATTTTCTATCAATTGCACACCCTATGAAGCCTTGAATCCATGGATTATTTTTTGTTTTTGTCGCATTCCTAAGCTAATAATTTGATTCCCGTCTCCTACCGGCTAATGTATCCGGTAGGAGACACAAAGTAGATTATTTGTGTCTCCTACCGGAAATACACACGGTCATCAAATTATTGTCTTAGGAATGCTACAAAAACAAGTACATTTACTCAAGTACTGTACTTAAGTACAATTTTGAGGTATTTTTTACTTTACTGGAGTATTTACAATTTTCAATACTTTTACTTCTACTCCACTACAACAATTTGAAAACTTTAGTTACTTTGCAGATATAAATCATTATATTATAAAACATACATTAACCACTTTATTTGAAAATAACCGATCAATGTGACGCGTTGTGAGCTTGTAGATCTGCTATTTTTGAAACATTTTAGTACTTTCACTTTTGGTACTAAGTATATTTTGATGCACACATCAACATCATAGTTACAAATTGGCAACTAGAAGCTACTTGGCCACCACGTGAGGAAGTGACTACTAGTTGCAGCGTCTGTTTATTGACAGCTTTGCCAAGCTGCAAAAACAAAGACTATCAAAATCATTACAAAACAAATCAATACGTAGGAGAATTAATCGTATCCAATTGATAAACAATTGAATTGCTCTCCGCTGACGTCACCTCCTCTCTCCTTGTTCAATATCTCCAATTCCTGTCTCTGTGTAAAGAGGACCATCATGGAGTGAACAGCTCCGTCAGTATGACTGTCACATTTTCAGCACCATGATGGAATGAACAGCTCCCTGTGTATGACTGTCACCTTTTCAGCACCACGTTAGAGTGAACAGCTCCCTCAGTATGACTGTCCCATGTTCAGCGCCATGATGGAGTAAACAACTCCTCTTGTATGACTGTCTCCTTTTCAGCACCACGTTATAGTGAACAGCTCCCCTCGGTATGACTGTCACCTTTTCAGCACCATGGTGGAGTGAACAGCTCCTCTTGTATGACTGTCACCTTTTCAGCACCATGGTGGAGTGAACAGCTCCCTCTGTATGACTGTCACCTTTTCAGCACCATGGTGGAGTGAACAGCTCCACTCTGTATGACTGTCACCTTTTCAGCACCATGGTGGAGTGAACAGCTCCCTCTGTATGACTGTCACCTTTTCAGCACCATGTTGGAGTGAACAGCTCCCCTTGTATGACTGTCACCTTTTCAGCACCATGTTGGAGTGAACAGCTCCCCTTGTATGACTGTCACCTTTTCAGCACCACGTTGGAGTGAACAGCTCCCTCTGTATGACTGTCACCTTTTCAGCACCATGTTGGAGTGAACAGCTCCCCTTGTATGACTGTCACCTTTTCAGCACCACGTTGGAGTGAACAGCTCCCTCTGTATGACTGTCACCTTTTCAGCACCATGTTGGAGTGAACAGCTCCCCTTGTATGACTGTCACCTTTTCAGCACCATGATGGAGTGAACAGCTCCCCTCTGTATGACTGTCACCTTTTCAGCACCATGGTGGAGTGAACAGCTCCCTCTGTATGACCCACCACAATGAGTGGTGTAACATGAACCACAGTATATTATACACTGTATAATATACTGTGGTTCATGTTGAAACTGTTAAAGGAGGAGTTCACCCAAAAAATGACTTATTTTCTATCAATTGCACACCCTATGAAGCCTTGAATCCATGGATTCTTTTTTGTTTTTGTCGCATTCCTAAGCTAATAATTTGATTCCCGTCTCCTACCGGCTAATGTATCCGGTAGGAGACACAAAGTAGATTATTTGTGTCTCCTACCGGAAATACACACGGTCATCAAATTATTGTCTTAGGAATGCTACAAAAACAAAAATTAATCCATGAAATCAAGGCTTCATGGGGTGTGTAATTGATAGAAAATAAGTAATTTTTTGGGTGAACTCCTCCTTTAAAGTCTATCAGTGTTAAAGGGATAGTTCACCCCCAAACCAGCTTGTTTTCTGTCGATTAGTCACCCCATGGAGACTTGAATCCATGGATATTGTTCAGTTTTTGACACATTCCTAAGCCAATAATTTGATGACCAGTGGAAAGATGCTAATGTCTCTGGTGGGAGACCGGAGCCACTGCCAGTCATCAAATTATTGGCTTAGGAATTCGACAAAAACTAAAAAATCTCCCTAAATTCAAGTCTCCATGTCAGTGAGAGCTGCTTAGCTGAGGTAATGGCTTGCAGGGAGAGAAACAAATAGTAAATAATGGAACAGACAGCAGGTACCCTTAAAAACCAACAGTGACAATAATAAGTCTGATGTGATGTATTATTAAATGATCCTGCTGTTTCAGATATTACCTTTCAGTTAGTTTTATTTGAAAGTAGACAATCTACAAGCTTGTAGATCGTCTTTGTATTTGTATACATTCATACATTTGAAAACATGTGAAATGGGACATTCTGCATAATGAGTACTTTTACTTTTGGTACTTTTAAGAATATTCTGAACGCAATACTTGTGTACTTTTACTCAACTAAATGTTGAATACCGGACTTTTACTTGTAACAGAGTATTTCTACATTGTAGTATTGACATTTTGAGTCCTTCTTCCACCACTGATTACTGTACGTCCTGTCGTATAGTGCAGCCGGTGGACATAAGCTCCTCCCACATCCCTAGAGCCATGGACAGTAAATATTAGGTTAATTGCTCAAACAGTGAAGCTCTTGTTCCTAATGGTCTAATTTGTCATTGTTGACTGACTGCCATTAGCATCGTTTAAGGTTCTATCCTTCCTTTAATTTGACGTGATGAGACCAGACTGCTTTATGTTGCTGGCAGGAATGAGATTTGGCTTTGTGTTGTTTTGTTAATAATTGGACTGTTCATTGGATGACACCTACGCAGTGGTGGAAAGTAACTAAGTACATTTACTTAAGTACTGTACTTAAGTACAATTTTGAGGTATTTGTACTTTACTTGAGTATTTCCAATACTTTTACTTCTACTCCACTACATCTCAGAGGCAAATATTGTACTTTTACTCCACTACATGTACTTGAAAACTTTAGTTACTAGTTACTTTTCAGATATAAACTATGATATAATGAAACACTAACCACTTTAAACCTATTTTAAACATAGGCTATTTGAAAATAGCAGATCTACAAGCTCACAACGCGACGCGTTGTGAGCTTGTAGATCGGCTATTTTCAAATATTTAGTACTTTTACTTTTTGGTACTTTAAGTACATTTTGATGCCAATACTTTTGTACTTTTACTCAAGTACATTTTTAATTCTGGACTTTTACTTGTAGCAAAGTATTTTTATATTGCAGTATTGGTACTTTTACTTAAGTAAATAATTTGAGTACTTTTTCCACCACTGCACCTACGTGAGTAGTCTCACAAACCAGACTGTTGCCTCCCCTGTAAGGAGTGGACAACCCTCAATGGCCTGAGGAAGGACAACCCTCAATGGCCTGAGGAAGGACAGCCCTCAATGGCCTGAGGAAGGACAACCCTCAATGGCCTGAGGAAGGACAGCCCTCAATGGCCTGAGGAAGGACAGCCCTCAATGGCCTGAGGAAGGACAGCCCTCAATGGCCTGAGGAAGGACAGCCCTCAATGGCCTGAGGAAGGACAGCCCTCAATGGCCTGAGGAAGGACAACCCTCAATGGCCTGAGGAAGGACAACCCTCAATGGCCTGAGGAAGGACAACCCTCAATGGCCTGAGGAAGGACAACCCTCAATGGCCTGAGGAAGGACAACCCTCAATGGCCTGAGGAAGGACAACCCTCAATGGCCTGAGGAAGGACAACCCTCAATGGCCTGAGGAAGGACAACCCTCAATGGCCTGAGGAAGGACAACCCTCAATGGCCTGAGGAAGGACAACCCTCAGTGGCCTGAGGAAGGACAACCCTCAATGGCCTGAGGAAGGACAACCCTCAATGGCCTGAGGAAGGACAGCCCTCAATGGCCTGAGGAAGGACAACCCTCAATGGCCTGAGGAAGGACAGCCCTCAATGGCCTGAGGAAGGACAACCCTCAATGGCCTGAGGAAGGACAGCCCTCAATGGCCTGAGGAAGGACAGCCCTCAATGGCCTGAGGAAGGACAACCCTCAATGGCCTGAGGAAGCACAGCCCTCAATGGCCTGAGGAAGGACAGCCCTCAATGGCCTGAGGAAGGACAACCCTCAATGGCCTGAGGAAGGACAGCCCTCAATGGCCTGAGTAAGGACAACCCTCAATGGCCTGAGGAAGGACAACCCTCAATGACCTGAGGAAGGACAGGTGTGGGACGTTTCGGTGCATCAGTGCAGAAGTGGGGTCTCACAGACGGTGCCCCACTGTGAATGTGGGGATCCATTACAGACTGAATGATGACCTGCTGCCCCAAATACCGGCCACTGAATGGTGATCGTGGCTTTAACACATTGAGACCTGAAGCCGATTCTACATGTCTCCTAGATCTCAACAGTATTCTGAAAAACCTATGTTTCTATATCAGTGGTGCTCAATCTTTTTCATGTCAAGGACCCCCAAAATTATATGTATTTGGCCGCAGACCCCCATCAAAATATGTTGTTCCAGGGACCCCCAGAAGCAAAGATTTGAGTTAAAAATGTTAGCTTAAAAAATATATATATTCAAAGATTTGCACACATTTTCATGATTTTTCAAAAATAGCAGATCTACAAGCTCAGCTTGTAGATCTGCTATTTTTGAATAGCCCAAAGTGTAAAATAATGCTTTTTAGCTCAAATCTAAAAATGACACAGTTCCAGGTCTTAATGGGTTAACACATTGAGTGCCATAAACGGTCCGGACCGTAAAATATATATTTTCCCCACGTGGAGGCGCTCTAACAAAACTCTGGGATCATACAAGGAGTCTCTAAGAAGGAGAGGCCGGATGTGGATCCATGTCAAAAATCCTTCCGGTCGGCCTTTCCAATGTTATCTCCTTGACTAAAAGCTTAATATCTCCATTTATTTTTAACGTGGTGGAAACGAGCCGTTTTTGATCGGCGATCACTCTGCAATGGAGGATCGCGTTAGAAATATTATTGTTCCAGGCGTTAGTCGGGACCCGCCGCCGTCTCGCACGCACGCTTTGTTTACATGCACTTTGGCGTCGGGGCTTCTACAGCACGAAACGTATCAACGTCAGTGGATGGAAGATATGCTGGCACTAGATGTACCCTATTTTAATAAACCTCTGGCACACAATGTGTTAATTGACCTAGACAATGACACACTGGACTGGCTTGCTGCAACAGAGCTGAAGGTCTAAGGACAGAAGAAGAAGAAGAAGAACTATCAGCACTTTGTAGAGCCAATATAAGATAAATTAAATGTTTTTTAACTGTGAATCAGGTAAAGCTAGTGGAGTCCTAGAAGGAAAAATATAAAGTCTGGAAATGAGCATAATGACCCCCCATGGGCAATTTATTACTTGTTACTGATAATTGACTCTCACATTTTCTCACTCACTCTGAGATACTGTGACCCTTTTCATAAACAAACAGAAAACTAAACAAAACATTGATCTGTGAGTGGGTGTTGGAAGTTAGGAAAATCACTTTCGGGTGAATGACTTATGCAGTGCAAACGTTCATATGGGCTAATGTTCAAAGGCATGGACATTACTTATCTTGCAGCCATGCAAAATTTACTGTTACACTTAAAACTCTGCCTGCAATACATCGTTATACCTGAAAAACCTATTGTTTGAGAATAAAGATATGCATTGTCAAAAAAAAAAAAAAAAAAAAATCTACATCAGCTACTTTGTTTCGACGTGTTGTGAGCTTGTAGAGTATTTCTACATTGCAGTATTGATACTTTTGCTTGCGTTCTTGGTGTGGATGATCCTTTGTCCTTTTACAAGCCCACATTGTGTTGTACTGCCACGCGTTGTGAGCTTGTAGATCTGCGTGACACCCACAACTAAGTATACATCAGACTTAGGTTATCACAGCTTGATGAAATAAAGTTGTACTACTCAGTCCTTCAACGTGAGAGTTTCAATTCTTCCTCATGTCAGTCATGGATGGATGAATGGTCTCCCTCGTTGGTTTTGCACTCAATCTGCCGTTTTGTTTACCATGATGATTTCTGCTGAGATGTAATCATTCTGCAATTAGTATTTACATAATGTATGGTAGTTAAACCTTTGCTCATACTGTGACACCCTGGGCAGGTTGGTTCATTCAGTGAATCTGGTTGTAAGGAGTAAATTAAAACGACATGTGTCAGCAGGCGTTTCTAAGAGCGGGCCTTCCCTTGATAACTCCCCTACACACATGCACACGCACGCACGCACACGCGTGTGCAGACGTACATGCACACACTCGGAGGAATGTCCGTAATGTACACACACACACACACACACACACACACACACACACACACACACACACACACACACACACACACACACACACACACACACACACACATACAGTATACAGAATCAGAATCAGCTTTATTGTCACAGCACAGGTTTACAGAAGTAAAACAGTTTCCACCGTATTGTTATTTCCATAGAAATGAAAAAAAGAAGAAAGGGGAGGGGGGGGTGGGGGCAAGAGGGAAATGCCTTGTTCAGCAGTCTGACGGGTAGCTGGGTGAAAGCTGTTCAGGAACCTGGTGGTGTTGCTCTGTACAGTGGTGCCTGTTTAATTAAAAGTTACTGTGTCCCCCTGTGATTCACTCCGGTCCCATTGTGCTGGCTGCTCAGACCGTATACTTCGCTCTGTATTATGTGTCTGATTGAGCACCGTCCGCGGGCCACTCAACACAAGTCGACAGACAGTGGTTGAAAGTAACTAATTACATTTACTCAAGTACTGTACTTAAGTAAAATGTTGAGGTACTTCTACTTTACTGGAGTATGTCCAATTTTCTGTATTTTTTCTCCTTTAGTTACTAGTTACTTTGTAGACATACATTATTATATTATAAAACTTACATTAACTACTTTAGCCCTATTTTATACATAGGCTATTTGAAAATAGACGATCTACAAGTTCTCAACGTGTCGCCATGTGACCCGTTGTGAGCTTGTATATCTGCTATTTTCAAACATCTTAGTACTTTTACTTTTGGTACTTTAAGTACATTTTGATACCAATACTTTTGTACTTTTACTGAAGTACATTTTGAAATCCGGACTTGTACTTGTAACAGAGTATTTTCTGCATTGCAGTATTGATACTTTTACTTAAGTGAAACATTTGAGTACCTTTTCCACCACTGTCGACAGACATCCACGACCAGGAATTCAACACCAACCACCTGTTCAGATTTTGTGTATTGGGACGTTGTTTTTTTCTATAGCCAAATAAATCTTAAAATGACACACAGATGTGTTCCCGGTCTTAATGCATTAAGTACAATCTGTTCCCCTGTTATCACTCAGTCAGAACCTCTCAGACATTTAAGGGTTTCATCAGGCGTTTCACCACCAAGTGTTTGAGCTTTGTAGGGAATGAGTTTGGGGAGTTGAGCACCGTTTGAAATGTAGAGACAGAGACAGGAGGCATTTCCCCAAA
>NC_137611.1:3252814-3284048 GCF_963280865.1 Gymnoscopelus braueri
CAGATGGGACCAAGGTCCTCCATAGATTAACTTTCTTGACATTTTGCTCAAAGGCATGTTTAACGTTGGGAATGAACTGCTGCACGCCGTGTTTTAACACACTTCAACGCTCTTCTTAAAACCAGGGAAAGCAATGCGTGTCATTTTAGATGTTAGCGTGGTCTGTTTATTTTATACGTAGTTCATTCTTTGTACAAAGCGTGGCGCGTGTTTTTAACTGCGGCGGGACCCGTTATGGAGTTATGGAATTTCTGTACTGTACCACTGGTCCTAGGATATCATAACATCATAATAAAGGTAAGAAAATGGTCCGGGCGAAATTCTCCTTTAAAGGGTTAGTTCAGATTTTTTGAGTATTTTCTGTAGGAAATACTTACCATTAATGTAGTGGTTGCAAAGGTTTTAATTGATTGCCCGAGTCCCGTGGTCAGAGTTATGGTCCGGTTCTGATAAATATGAAGTAGTTCCGGTAGATTAGTAGATTTGGTGGGGGCCGCTCATTAAAAATAAATTAATTAAAAAAACTAGCGTCATTTGTATTGTTGACCTATTTCTACCATATAGAGCAAATTTCGTTCAATTTCGACCCCTCTGTCACATGGTACTAATGTTTGTGTCCAGAATCGCTGCGCCGCGGCAGCCTACTCACGCACAAAATATATGACACAAAAAATAGTACCATGTGACAGAGGGGTCGAAATTGAACGAAACTTGCTCTATATGGTAGAAATAGGTCAACAATACAAATGACGCTAGTTTTTTTAATTCATTTATTTTTAATGAGCGGCCCCCACCAAATCTACTAATCTACCGGAACTACTTCATATTTATGTATGAAGTACTTCATACTTCAGAACCGGACCATAACTCTGACCACGGGACAATCAATTAAAACCTTTGCAACCACTACATTAATGGTAAGTATTTTCTACAGAAAATACTCAAAAAATCTGAACTAACCCTTTAAGGCATATTTGACTTATTAGCCAGGGATCCTTTGTTCTAGCCTTGTAAAACCCCCCTTCCGGAACATTCATTTTCATTTGATCTCAGGAATTGGGTCTGCCCTGAGGGCTTATCTGGGCGTTTCTTACTCGTCCACAAAATTGGACTCGCCTATCGGCGTCCTCGCTCATTGTTCTGTGATTGACAGCGGAGGTTGGCCAATCAGGTGGAACCCGAATGGAGCCGAGTGCAGCCAACCGAAATGGTTTGTCGGCCATTGAAATTTTGTCCGCCGTTTTTTTGTTTCGATTTTAAAACTTCAGGGGCGGGCAGTGACACGCATGTATCCGAATAAAGCAACCTATTTTCGGCATGGCCCTTTCAAAAGTCCCCCTGAGTCACATTGCTCTGGTAGTGGTGGAATGAACTGCTGATTGGCTGAAGGGGAACAAACTGCTGATTGGCTGAAGGGGTTGTCAGTCAACCGTATTACTCCTAGCCCAGCTCCAGCCCACATGCAGCCAAAAAGCCAAACAGGCCCCAATGCCAGACTCACTCCTGAAATCAAATACAAATGAGATTTCCGGAGGGAGGGTTTTACCAAGCTACCTTTGTTTCACTTTAACCTTTAGTTCACCCTTCAAGGTCTCACGTCTGCAGGTGCTTACGTTCGCTGACATCATGACCACATAAAGACATGATGTGACACGTCCTGTGATTGGTTCAGGGGGACATTACATTCATACATGCATACGAACCCTGTTCCAGATGGCTCTTGGCCTGCGGCCACGCTATCAAAAAAAATAATAACACACATCCACACCCACAGCTCTTCTTTGGTGGCGGGCGTGCTCTGTATGGCAGGAGGACAAATTTGATTCCTTTTGTAATTCTGTTGGTGCACCACCACCGTACCGCTATGATGCGAGGGAATATATATATAACTCATTTTTTCATGGCAGGCCACCACCCATGTTCCTGCCAAGAGCTCCATCATTGAATGCATATATCGCCCTGGTTTGTTTCATCAACGCCGGCTCTGCAGCCGACATCCCGAGGATGGATTTCACATTATCCCACTAAGACCGGGAACGCATCTGTGATTTATTCGGGCTATTCAAAAATAGCAGATCTACAAGCTCATAGCGCGGCACCGAGTGCCGCACTACGAGCTTGTAGATCTGCTATTTTTTTGAAAAATCGTGAACGTTTGTGCAAATCTTTGAATATATATAATATATATTTTAAAGAAAACATTTTTAACTCAAATCGTTGCTTCTGGGGGGATTCTACAAAATGTCTTCTAAATACTAAAAGTTTTTTGAAAAAACATGTTTCTATATCAGTGGTTCTCAAACGCTTTTATGTCCAGGACCCACAAAATAATATATATTTGGCCGCGGACCCCCATCTATTTTTATTTTTTTTTAGATGGGGGGTCCCCAGAAGCAAATATTTGAGTCAAAAATGTTCCCTTTAAAAATATATATACATTCAAATATTTGTACACATTTTCAATATTTTTCAAAAATAGCAGATCTACAAGCTCATAGCGCGGCACCGAGTGCCGCGCTATGAGCTTGTAGATCTGCTATTTTTGAATAGCCCTAAAGAAATCTTAAAATGACACAGATGCGTTCTCGGTCTTAGTGGGTTATGTTGACAGAGCCATTTTCCAACCCAGATTCATTTGCCCAGAAACAGATGTAGCATTTGCATAATTCATCGCCAACTTGTTTTGTGGATGGATTAGGGTAATCATTGGTTACAAGTAAATCTGTCTACCTGTTTGCTGTTTAAAAAAAAAAAAAAAAAGAAGAAAGGAAAAAAAGGAGCACATTTGCATAATAAACTGCACTTTTTCGAACAATGACCGTGAGCAGAACACTGCTTCAGCATACAGATGCTATGGAGACGTATGTAGTGCATGTTAACCATATGGCATGGATTTTAAATTATTTAAATGCCACATGTGGCTAATGCTCTTATTTTAATTGGCTGGAGGGTGTGCATTATTTCAAGCCCGTCTCAGCTCCATACAACAGTACCGCCTCTTGGGGTGAGGTAATTTTTTTGCGGCCAAGAAGATTTTACCGGCCAAGAATATTTTAAATCGCTTTTTTAGTCAGCCTCTGGCATGTTTTCCCAATGCAATCTTACGAGAGCAGTATAGCGCATGCAGACAGGGGTTGACTGGCCACAGGCAGAATTAAAAAGCGATTTAAAGCTTGTTTCAACACGTCGGTACCATTTTCTTGGCCGCTGAAGTTTTTAACATCTGAGAGCAGGAGGGCTGACCTTCACTTTTTGGATACGATGTGCGGAACAATGTAAGAGTCATGCATAGTGGCCAATTTCCGCCGGTGTCATCACCTGCCGACACCCGACGCAGTGGAACCTCATCTCGGAGCTATACAGCGGAGGGAGAGGTTCCGATCGGAGCTGATTATTGATTAAGGTGCAAAAGGTCAGTCCGTGTCGACCACGTAATCCACACAACGTAGACCCAATTCCGGTACTCCGGCCAGGTCTTGCCCAGCGTGGCCCGTAGCACTTGTCCTAACCTTGACGACCTTGCAGGCTTATGCAAAGGCTAAAATGTTATTCAGATAGCATGTTATGTAGACAGATGCCAGATTCTATTCCCCACGATTTTTATAACCCATTTTCTCACCCAGTGCCAACGCCTAAACTGTAATCCTCGGCGCTACTCTCCCTCTGCCAGCCTGGGGAGAGCCCAGAACTAAGCTCATGCTTCCTTCAGTGCATGAGGAGTTAGCGGGCCGCTTCTTATCACCTGACAGGGGGGAGTTTCTTCGGTAGGACGTAGCTTCTTATCACCTGACAGGGGGGAGTGTCCCCGGTAGGACGTAGCTTCTTATCAGCTGACAGAGGGGAGTTTCTCCGGTAGGACGTAGCTTCTTATCAGCTGACAGAGGGGAGTTTCTTCGGTAGGACGTAGCTTCTTATCACCTGACAGGGGGGAGTGTCCCCGGTAGGACGTAGCTTCTTATCACCTGACAGAGGGGAGTTTCTTCGGTAGGACGTAGCTTCTTATCACCTGACAGGGGGGAGTGTCCCCGGTAGGACGTAGCTTCTTATCAGCTGACAGAGGGGAGTTTCTTCGGTAGGACGTAGCTTCTTATCACCTGACAGGGGGGAGTTTCTCCGGTAGGACGTAGCTTCTTATCAGCTGACAGAGGGGAGTTTCTTCGGTAGGACGTAGCTTCTTATCACCTGACAGGGGGGAGTTTCCCCGGTAGGACATAGCTTCTTATCACCTGACAGGGGGGAGTTTCCCCCGGTAGGACGTAGCTTCTTATCACCTGACAGAGGGGAGTTTCTTCGGTAGGACGTAGCTTCTTATCAGCTGACAGAGGGGAGTTTCTCCGGTAGGACATAGCTTCTTATCACCTGACAGGGGGGAGTTTCTTCGGTAGGACGTAGCTTCTTATCACCTGACAGGGGGGAGTTTCCCCGGTAGGACATAGCTTCTTATCACCTGACAGGGGGGAGTTTCCCCCGGTAGGACGTAGCTTCTTATCACCTGACAGGGGGGAGTTTCCCCGGTAGGACATAGCTTCTTATCACCTGACAGGGGGGAGTTTCCCCGGTAGGACGTAGCTTCTTATCACCTGACAGAGGGGAGTTTCTTCGGTAGGACGTAGCTTCTTATCAGCTGACAGAGGGGAGTTTCTTCGGTAGGACGTAGCTTCTTATCAGCTGACAGAGGGGAGTTTCTTCGGTAGGACGTAGCTTCTTATCAGCTGACAGAGGGGAGTTTCTTCGGTAGGACGTAGCTTCTTATCAGCTGACAGAGGGGAGTTTCTTCGGTAGGACGTAGCTTCTTATCACCTGACAGGGGGGAGTTTCCCCGGTAGGACATAGCTTCTTATCACCTGACAGGGGGGAGTTTCCCCCGGTAGGACGTAGCTTCTTATCACCTGACAGGGGGGAGTTTCCCCGGTAGGACATAGCTTCTTATCACCTGACAGGGGGGAGTTTCCCCGGTAGGACGTAGCTTCTTATCACCTGACAGAGGGGAGTTTCTTCGGTAGGACGTAGCTTCTTATCAGCTGACAGAGGGGAGTTTCTTCGGTAGGACGTAGCTTCTTATCACCTGACAGGGGGGAGTTTCCCCGGTAGGACGTAGCTTCTTATCACCTGACAGGGGGGAGTTTCCCCGGTAGGACGTAGCGTGTGGAAGGAACACGTTATTCCAACCAGTTCCTTTCCCCTCCGTCAGGCGCCCCGGCTGACCAGGGGGAGGCAGTATAGTGACCAGGATTACTGCATATTTTTTGTGAGGGTACCTACCCTATGGGGCACGGGGAGAACATGCAAACTCCACACAGAAAGGGACAGATGCAAGATTTTTGACATAATACTGTTAGACTGACGGTTTTTGGTTTACCTACAGTATATGATCCTAGATTATTATTTCTATGCATTTGATGTATTACCTCGTGTTTACCTTGCTTACTGTAAATCGCTCTGGATTAAGAGTGTCTGCTAAATGCCTAAATTGTAATGGTAAATTGTTGTTTCTGCTGCTGTTGTGTATATGGGAGAATGTGAGGCAGATATTGTGAACTAATTGGACTGGTCAGAAAACTAGAAAACTATAATTCAAGACCATTTTTTTTTTACCAGAAATCAATTTAATCAAATCAAAGAAATCAGTTTTGCCGATCTCTTGAGAAAGTTTAATTGGGTTTTATGAAGCAGCTCAGCTTTCTAATCATGTTTAAGCATGTTGTGTGTATAATTGTGTGACCTGTGGCTCAGTGGGGGGGGGCGTTTCCATGTGAGGCTGGGATAACCGTAACGGCACCCTGCCGTGACGCCTTATCTCCACGATGCTTCGAGCCAATGCCAGCTGGGTGAAACAGAAGCTTGCTGGCAATTTGTCGTGGGATGGAGGCAGCTTTACATAATGATTAGCAAAGTTCACTTAGTACATTTCCAGTATAATGGTTAGGAAAGGGCGTTTGGGCCTGTTGTATTTAACATTTTTCCTAAACACATACACGTACATATTTATGCAGTGGACACAAGCGCTACTGAAATCAGTATTTAACCCATTAAGACCGGGAACGCATCTGTGTCATTTTAAGATTTATTTTGGCTATTAAAAAATAGCAGATCTACAAGCTCATAGCACGGCACTCGGTGCTGCACTATAAGCTTGTAGATCTGCTATATCCGCCAAATACATATCTAAAAATGTTTTCTAAATCCTAACAGTATATTGCTATATCAGTGGTGCTCCATCTTTTTCATATCAAGGACCCCCAAAATGATGTGTTTGGCCACGGACCCCCATCTCAAAATATGTTGTTCCAGGGACCCAGAAGCACAGATTGGAGTAAATATTTTTTACTTTAAATATATTTTTTGAATAGCCCAAGAAATCTTAAAAATGTCAATCCCGGTCTTAAAGGCTTAATACAAAATTGAGGTACAAAGGCTTATGGATAGCGAGGCATTCAGGCAACGGTCAAAACAGAGAGAAGCAGTTGAACGCGGGCAGAGGAATCCAATAAGGAGCAGACAGGAATCCAAAGTCCAGGTCAGTCAACTTAGTCAATAACAGCCAAAAGGTCAAAAACGCAGGTTAGGCAGCCAGAGCCAGATAAAGTCCCAGGTAAACAGATAAACAGAGAACACAGCCACATAAATTAAAGATCTGGCAGCAAACGCAGCGAAAGAAAGAGGAGGCAGCCTTTAAGCATCTGGGGAGCCGGTTTAAAGCGCCAGCCAGGTCAAGTTCAGTGATCGCTCAGATGTCCTGACAAGCGCCCACTAGTGGTGGTTGTGTGAGTCCCATGAAGAACTAATGAATGAGTTGAATTGTTTTGGTTTTATGAAGCAGCTCAGCTTTCTTAAAAAAAACAAAAAAAATATCCCACGATTTTGTAACCCTTTTTTTTTTTACCCAGTGCCAATTTGCCTAAGCTGTAATCCTGGGCGCTACTCTCCCTCTACCAGCCTGGGGAGATCCCAGAACTGAGCTCATGCTTCCTTCAACGCATGAGGAGTGAGCAGACCGCTTCTTATCACCTGACAGGGGGGGAGTTTCCCCGGTAGGACGTAGCGTGTGGAAGGAACACGATATTCCAACCGGTTTCCTTCCCCTCCATCAGGTGCCCCGGCTGACCAGGGGGAGGCAGTATAGAGACCAGGATTACAGCATGTTTTTGTGAGGGTACCTCAGGCCCCCAGAGTTGCTGAGAAACCTTGAAGCCGCCACCCCAGTGGCCAAAGCTGGAACTGCAGGCGGGGCGAAATACATGCACGAGCAATTTTATATAAATAAATATAATAATAATAATATATTTGATTTATAACGCACTTTACATTCTCACGAATCTCAGAGTGCTACAATTAAAAGCAAGGCATAAAAACAGCATAGGCAACAAAACAATTACAATAGACCCAACTAGGCTAAACTAAAGGGCCAACATTTAGAAATTAAAACTTAGTACGAAAGACAAACACAGTCCATACAAAATTGAAAAATGCTTTTTTTAAAAGGTAGGTTTTTATCAGTGGACTGTGGTGCTCTCAGGTGGTCTGGGAGGGCATTCCACAGACATGGGGCTGTGTAACAGAAGGCCCGGTCGCCCATGGTGCGGAGGTTGGTGTCAGGGACAACAAGAAGGTTGGTGTTGTTGGAGCGGAGGCTTCGGGTGGCGGGTTTTGGGGTGAGGAGTTCTTTGAGGTAGGGGGGGGGGGGGGGGCGTTGCCGTAAATGCATTGATGGGTGAGAAGGGAGATCTTGTATTCGGTCCTGAAGGAGATGGGGAGCCAGTGAAGTGAGCGGAGGGTGGGTGTGATATGGTCATATTTTCGCACTCTCATCAGGACCCTAGCAGCGCTGTTTTGGATGTATCGGAGCCTTTTGGAGGCTCTTGTTAGGGATCCCGATGAGTAGTGCATTGCAGTAATCCAGCCTGGAGGAGATAAAGGCGTGGATGAGTTTCTCAGCATCTGGCAGGGTGAGTGTGTGGAGCGGAGTGCATCTCCAGTGTATTTAATAAATATCTCGCGTTCATGGCTCGACACACAGGCTCGTTCATGGAGGTAGTTTGTGACGTAGGACGCAAAAAGGACACTAGTGCGCCTGCTCATAACTCTATGGCCACTCTAATCGACTCAATATCGAGACCCAATATTTCTACTTCCGGCAGACTTCCGGGTGCTTCAAAACGCCACTTTGCACTTTCATTGAAATGAATAGCTGGGGGGCAATATCTAGAGGGCAATATCTAGGGGGGCAATCCGCCCTCTAGATATTTTATAACTCTATGGGGTACCTACCCTAGGGGACACGGGGAGAACAATCAAACTCCACACAGAAAGGCCCTTTCACCAACCCCACCTAGGGTATGGGCACTTATGATGCGGAGGAGGGGATACGCCCCCTCCCAGCGCCCACCACACCGCCCCCCGGCGGGAATCGAACCCAGGACCTTCTAGCTGTGAGGCGACAGTGCTACTGACTGCGCCACTGTGGCAGCTCAGCGTCCTAATCATGTTTAAGCATGTTGTTTGTATAATCGTGTGACCTGTGGCTCAGTGGGGGGGCATTTCCATGTGAGGCCGGGATAACCGTAACGGCACCCTAGTGTGACGCCTTTTCTCCACGACGCTTCGAGCCAATGCCAGCTGGGTGAAACAGAAGCTTGCTGGCAATGTGTCGTGGGATGGAGGCAGCTTTACATAATGATTAGCAAAGGTCACTTAGTACATTTCCAGTATAATGGTTAGGAAAGGGTGTTTGGACCTGTTGTATTTAACATTTTTCTAAACACGTACACGTACATGTTTATGCAGTGGACACGAGCACTACTGAAATCAGTATTTAACACCAACAGATAGAGCCTACAAGGTGGACTAGCGTCCAGTTAAACGGGTCATCTTTCTGGAAATGTTTCCCACCGTCAGTTACGGTTTCAGAGCAAAGCCTTTTGGTTATTTTAATATCTACATACCAGCTATAGGTTGACCGTGATTCTTTTTAAGGTTGACAGGTGTGACAAATGGCTCTGATCAAGTTGTCTGGAAAAAAATGTCTGTAATGGTAGCGAGAACAGTTGCTGAAATTACAGGAATGCAATAGAATCAGGAGGTAAGAGTTTGATCTATTGCAGCGAAAATCTTCCAATTCCAATAGTTTCAGTCTAGTCTGGTATCATTATAGAGTTCTTCACCTCTTGCCATAAAGTAGTTCTCCGTGTGAGGCGGACTGCACAGGAATTTGAAATGCTATTTTTTGGGGAAGAAAAACAGCACCATTTCTCAAAGGTTGCATTCACACTGACAGCTTCAATTAGTTTTGTTTTTCTGTTACCATACAATGTCTGTATTTTTTCCCCCCATCAACAAGTCGTAGAGAAAAAAAACATCCAAAGAAACGAAAACCTCATTTTTTTTTAGGGCTTGTCTTGTTCAGATATCAACAACAGCAAGGTCAAGGCCTGAACATCAAACTCTTTTTATTATAGAGAATGAACAAGGCTGTCTTCTGTCTGGATCAGAAAGTGTTTCTTTTGAGCTCCTAGCCCTGTGCAACGACCTGAAACCTGCCGGGTAAAACACAACCGCAGTCGCCAAGCCGCGAATATGTTTCACATAGACTGACAGGAAACAGGGAGTGACAGGCAGCAAAGGCCAACATGCTCGGGAATCGAACCGGCGACTTGCCGCCAGGCTGCATCAATGCCTACTGTATATGTGGTATTCCTTTTTTTAAGTCACAATGTGATTTTGTGCACTATAAAAAAAGTAAAACAAAATAAAAAAAGAACACAGCACCCAGCCAGCCACCCACTGTTATATTCACCTTCAGACAATCATTAAAGTTATGGCAGCATTGAAGACTATAAATGTGTTTCACCGAGAACAAATTATGCGTTTAAACCCTGAATGAGGTTCCGCATAGAAAAAGCTTTCAAACTAAAGGGAGGAGGACGCACGCCAGTATTGGTGAGTTTCTGCTGACCTTGACATATTGTTTACATATGAGAGAGAAGAAAAGGCCGCACCACTCGTAGCCACGATGCAGGATTTCTTTGAATGAGAAACCAACGTTTGGACCTAACAAGGTCCCTTCTTCAGGGAAGGAGACCTTAGTAAAAGGCCCATCTGTTAAAGTCGGAAGGCCAGTGCAAGGTGCAATGCCTTCATGCTCAATGCAGTTCTGTGTCAAGCAGCAGAGGTTGTTGGCACAAATTCATCTTTATCTGTCTGTTTAACGCCCACGATGTGCTTCACATTCTCATGCTGAACTGTATTCCTGACAATGTTGGCAAAATGACCCTTTTTTTGTGTAGACTTTAGTTTTTTTTATGGATATTGTAATTAAGTAAGCCATACTCTTATTGTGCAACTGATTGCTCACAAGCTATTCCATCTTTGATGAACAGATACTGTATAAATGGAGCTTCCACTCAAAACACACATTAATATAAAGGGACATATCCTCCTGAACTTCTACTGCAAACAACTTGACAGACTGACATCGACCCGGCCCAACATTGACCTGACTATCTGATCTGATGATGAGAATGAATTGATTCTCCCATCAGATCAGGTCATTGCATTACTGGAGGTAGATTGGTTATCTGAAACGGTTTAATTACAGTATATTGACGACCCGGGAGGATAGTTTCTCAATCGGGGTCATATTTTCATAACTACAGACGTTCTAACATTTATAATACGTTTACAAATTGAAAATGGATTTTGAAATATGTTTTTCATTGGACTGAATCTTTAACCACTTAACTCTTTCACTTCCAAGGACGACTTTTATGACTTTGTTTCCAAAGACTCAGACTGCCAAAGACGACTTTTTGTGTTGTTTTTTTTCCCACTAGATGGCACTTTTCTCTAACACATGAGTGACCATGTCATCCCCAGATGCACACAGATCCAGGAGATCACTTGATCTCATTGGACATTAAAAAAAAAATAGAATTTTTATACTAGTCATTAAGCTACTAATATAGACTGAAGTAATTAACTCTATAACTGCCAAAGACGTTTATAAACGTCTTTGAGAAATTAGCTGTTGCCTGCCAAAGACGTTTAAAAACGTCATAAAAAAAAAAAAAATTCTAAAAAGATTCTCTAATTATTTAGTATTGACACCTTTTCGATATTCCAAACGAATAAGGAGATAACAATTTCCAAAGATTTGCTGCTCCATCCACTTCAATGTTAAAATTGAAACGGACAAACAATTCACAATGTTTTTTGGTTTGAAACTACTGGTTTTGAGCTATTTTCAAACATCAAACAACACATGACAACAAGGTCAAATTGACCTCGTTGACATTTGTGAAACCACACCTGAATCTCATCTGTGATTAGAAATTTTCTGGGGATCAATCATACTTGAGAAAAATATTTTGTGGCTATGCGAAAAGGTACCAAAATCGGTCAAAACCCTGGCAGAGGCTACAGACTGTTCTGAAAAAACTCTGGCAGGGTAAGAGTTAAAGCGGGTCATGTTTGCATGTTTGGAATTGTAACAGCTGAAATCAATTATATATCAGTAATCTGATATTGACCTGCGGGCTGCATTAAGTGAAGGTTGGGGCCTCATGTGGCCCCCGGGCCGCCAGTTGCCCATGTATGGTCTATACTATGATGGTGTCATCTTTTGCTATTTTTGAAAATAATTCAAAAATTGGTTAAGGAGGTGCATCCTCACTAAGGTCCCTATAGGGCTTGGCACAGTGAGTGAACGGGTCCTAAATCAGCACATGTCATTTCACATTACTGTATTTCCCTCCGAGGCACAGCGAGCACCGCTTGTCACGTCCACCAGCGGCGGAAAATAATCCCAGTCTAAGCCGGCAGTGTAAACCAAGACATCATCCATTCTCAGAGAGACACAGCGACGTCTCAGATCAGCCTCTCACATTACAGCCTGTCAGGCTATAGAGAATATAAGACTCTGATCCACCTATTGCCGCGTCCCAGAGCAGTTATTGAAAATCACCTTCAATTTGCTCCCGATATCCAGATTGCAGGGAGGGGGAGGGGGAAGGAGGGGGGAGGGGGGGGTAATGTTACTCTGTTCTGTTTGATGTGACAATCACTCAGATCTTCTCCTCCAGACAGGAAGGAGAGCAGGAGGAGGAAGGGAGGGGGAGGTGGAGGGGAGGTGGAGAGGGAATCAGTGGAAAGGTAGAACGGGGCGTATAGATGCGAGGGACGGCTCTGATAAGAGATGTTGACTGATGACGGCTGGTTCTACGTCTAAGGCTATGCTGCACGGCAACACGCATAATTTGTTTCTTGCTGAACACATTTATAGTCTTCAATGCTGCCATAACTTTAATGATTGTCTGAAGGTGAATAGAACAGTGGGTGGCTGCTGGGTGCTGTGTTCTTTTTGTATTATTTTTTTAGTGCACAAAATCACATTGTGACTTAAAAAAAGGAAAGACTCTTTTAAAGACCGATATACATGAAAGGACAGCAGAATTGTGTGCTTTATAACTCCATGTCTCTGAAAAAAAATGATGACGATATCTATCGTAGAACATAATACCTGTGTGGGTGTACCAATTTAACCCATTAAGACCGGGAACGCAGCTGTGTAATTTTTAGATTTCCTTGGCTCTTCAAAAATAGCAGATATACAAGCTCATAGCGCGGCACAGAGTGCCGCGCTATGAGCTTGTAGATCTGCTATTTTTTTTTTTTTTGTGAAAATGCGTGCGAGTCTTTGAATATTTATATTTTTTAAAGCGAACATTTGTAACAAATATTTTCTTCTGGGGGATTCTACAAATGTCTTCTAAATCCTAACAGTTATTTTTATTTATTTAGTTATGTTAGTAGTAGTAGTTATTTTTTACTTATGTTGCTATAATATCAGTGGTTCTCAATCATTTTTCATGTCAAGGACCCCCAAAATGATGTATTTAATTGTCCGTGGACCCCCCCCATCTCAAAATATGTTGTTCCTGGACCCCCAGAAGCAAAGATTTGAGTTAAAATGTATATAAACATTGAAATATTTGCACAAATATTTCACGATTAAAACAAAATTAGCAGATCTATGAGCTTGTAGATCTGCTATTTTTGAATAGCCAAATAAATCTAAAAATAACACACAGATGCGTTCCCGGTCTTAATGGGTTAAATGGGCCTTTTCATTATAGCGGACCAAAAAGTAAAAAATATACCAAAAAAAAAAATCACACTGCTGTTCAGAAATGGCTTTCTCATGACATGGTGTGAGTTCGTTTTCAACATTTCTCCTTTTTGTTCAGAGGTTTTAGTGTTGCTGAGCAACCAAAACGTGTGAGAATCACTTTTTTTCATATAACATACATTTTTCCTCCAACGTTTTTTTTTATTTTTCTCTCCAATATCCCTCCAGCCTTTGATGGAATCCACTGCTTTGGAACCTCTGTGTATTCTGGCGGCACTGCTCCCATTTGGAAAAGAAGAAGAGAGAAATAAAACAAAAGATAAAATACAAAACTCTTGCTGGGATTGGACCACCAACACCCTGCAGGCTATTTGGCCTACAAAGGTCTAGTTTTCAAGTCCATTTTTCTCAATTTTATTATTTTATATATATATGTATTATTATTTTTCTTTCTTCCACTGCCTGTACCTTTCACAACTCCTCTCTCTTCTCTTCCCCCCTTCCTTTTCTCCTGTGGTGTAAAGTAACTAAGTACATTTACTGAAGTACTGTGCTTAAGTACAATTTTGAGGTATTTTTACTTTACTCGAGTATTTCCAGTTGTCTATACTTTTACTTCTACTCCACTACAGCTCAGAGGTAAATATTGCACTTTTACTCCACTACAATTATTTGAAAACTTTAGTTACTTTGCAGGTATAAATTATTACACTATAAAACATTTGAAAATAGAAGACCTACAAGCTCACAACACGTTGCATCACGGCGCGTTGTGAGCTTGTAGATCTGCAATTTAAAACATTTTAGTACTTTTGCTTTTGGTACTTTAAGTACATTGTGTAGTACTTATCCAATACCTTTGTACTTTTACTCAAGTAAATGTTGAATTCCGGACTTTTACTTGTAACAGAGTACTTTTACATTGCAGTATTGACACTTTTACTCAAGTAAAACATTTGAGTACTTTTTCCACCTCTTCCACTGCCTCTGCCTTTGTATGCATTACCTTGCAAAACCCCTCTCTCTTCTCTCCTTCCCCCTCTTTCTTTTTTCTCCCCCCACACGGGAGCCCAGGTGTTTTTTTGAAAGCCTTTCCGTTGGCCTTTAGATGAGGTTCTAGTGTGTGTATATGATCAATGAACCGGAGCCCGGCTTGCGGTCAGAGCGGCGCGGCAGGGGTTTGCCGAGCATCCCGCAGAGTGGCTGGACGGTGATAAGTTCATTGTTGTGCCTCCTGCGTTTCTCCAGATAACCCATTCAGACCGGAAACGCACCCTGTGTCGTTTCTAAGACTTCTTGGGCTATTCAAAAAAATAGCAGATCTACAAGCTCATAGCGCGGCACCGAGTGCCGCGCTACGAGCTTTGCAGATCTGCTATTTTTAAAATCTGGCTATTCAAAATTATCAGATATACAAGCTTGTCAATCTGCTATTTTTAAATCTAAATTTTTATTCCACGATTTTGTAACCCATTTTTTCACCCAGTGCCAATTGTCTAAGTAATCCTGGGCGCTACACTCCCTCTGCCAGCCTAGGGAGAGCCTAGAGCCGAGCTCAATCTGCTATTTTTGAAAAAACATGAACATTTCGTGCAAATCTGTGCATATATATTTTTCAAAGCTTATTTTTTTTAACTCAAATCTTTGCTTCTGGAGGTCACTCCCTGGTACAACATATTTTGAGATGGGGGGGCTCCGTTGCCAAATACAATATATATCATGTTGGGTGGTCCTTGACATGAAAAGGTTTGAGAACCACACGTTTTTTCAGAAAACGGTTAGGATTTAGAAGACATTTTCATAAATGTGAACCTCAGGTGTTGATGGGATAAGCCTCGGCACGTCTCTCTCTGCTCACAGCAGCAGCATCAAACGGCACAGCTGCCCTGTTTGTTGTAAAGCGGTTATGGCTGCCATGGTCAAACTGCCTGATTCTGACTGATTGTCGACTCCCTCTACCTCTCAGGGTGTTTAGTGCTAATTTAGTTGGCCTGATTAGAGATGCAAAACAACTTGGTTGCTGCGGATTTTAAACCCGTACGAGTCGATTGGGTTCCAAGAAATAATGTGGCACCTCGCTGTAACAGCTTTTCAGTGTGGGAGCATTGCCCCCCCCCCCCCCCCACCATGGGGGGGCGCCAGGGAGCGCCAACTGGAAAGGAGAGGGGAAAAAAAGGAAGAGGTATATTTTCGTAAATTAACGGCCCACTTGATCATACTACAGGTCACACAACAGCATCAAGAATAGCAGATCTATAAGCTCGAAACGCGGTGCGAAGCGACACTTTTCGAGATGGTAGTTGCGCTGCGATCGAGCCAACGGTGCCGGAGATTGTTCGCAGACGGAAACCACGGACGGACGGACGGATGGACGGACAGGGTGCAAAACATAGTCTCGGCCATGCCTTTCGTTCTGACGGAGACAAAAATAGCAAAAAAGAGCAGATCTACAAGCTTGTGTGTCACATTTCGGCCACTAAACCATATCACAACAGGAGGGCTGCAGCCAGAGGCTATATGGCTAGTTTATAGTGTTGAATCTAATTTGCAAGTATCTTGATTCTTGATAATCCAGTCAATAGTGCTTATAAAGCCAAGAGGGTTTTTTAGTTGTTGTTTTTTTTTACAGTAAGAAGACCTCTCGTGCTCTTTATGCTGAGCGCATACAGCTCTCAGCCAAACTGAACCCGTGTCCAGATCTGATGTGTTGCAGCGGGGCTGCTGTTTGTTTGATCCGTGTATGACATTGATGTTTTATCTAAACCCCGGATTTCCAGCGGGTTGCCTCGGCACGCCTGACTGCAGTAAGAAGGTTCAGAAAGATTATATACAAGTGGTAGACACATAGTTTATTCACTTGTTATGTAGGTGTGTGTGTGTGTGTGTGTGTGTGTGTGTGTGTGTGAGCAGCTGAGGGACAGGAGAGGAGATACATCGTAGGGAGGGGAGGGGATGAAAGGAAATAAAAATGTAACCCCCGAAAGGCAAAGAAAAGCAGACTTTTTACCTGCAGGGTTGAGAGCACTAACGTTGGAGCATCGTGTGCTTTTTTTCCTGTGCTGAGCTGGAGGTGCTTTTTATGTGTTGCTCACAGGTATCGATTATTAACCCTTTAAGACCGGGAACGCATCTGTGTGTCATTGTAAGATTTATTTGGGCTATTCAAAAATAGCAGATACACAAGCTACAAGGCTTGTAGATCTTTTTCGTGAAAATGTGTGCACATTTTTGAATGTATATATATGTATATATATATATATATATATATATATATATATATATATTATTTTTTTAAATCGAACATTTGTAACTCAAATCTTTGCTTCTGGGGGTCCCTGGAACAACATATTTTACAAATGTTTGCTTTAAAAAATATGGAGAGTTTTTCAAGAGTTTTCTAAAATAGCAGATCTACAAGCTTGTAGTGCGGCACTCGGTGCCGCGCTATGAGCTTGTATATCTGCTATTTTAGAAAAATTGTGTAATATTCTTTATCCTTGTTTTGGGGTTTAAAAAATATAGAGAGATTTGCACTATTTTTCAAAAATAGTAGATCTACAAGCTTGTAGCGCGGCAAATAAATCTTAAAAAGTGACACAGACGCGTTCCCGGATTGAATGGTTTAAAAGGAACACTTGAACATTAACTCCATTTGTTATGGGACACGATAAAGCTAAAGATAAACCTTAATTGATCCCCGGAGGGACATTTCAGGTGTTCATCATCATAGCAGCAACAGCAGAAAGAATGAAACACAAGAAATAATAAAAACTAGAAACACTGCATTGCGGTTTGTACGCACGCCATCCACCAACCAGTGTATATCGCTGTGTCCAAGACCCGTACAGTATGCCTTGACCCCCCCAAAAATATCATTTTAACTGTGGACCCCCCCGTCCCCCACCCCACCCCCACCCTGACAAGCACTTGGAATTGTGGTCATTACATTTAGTTGACTCTGTTCCACGGATAAATATTGTGAAAATAGCCGATCTACAAGCTCACAACGAGCTTGTACATCGGCTATTTTCACAATGATTTTCATCTTTCTTCCGTAATATTTGTCAATTTGGCTGATTTGGTATTAAAAAGGTTCCTTAAAGTGTAACTTTATAAATGTGCAGATACCCTGTATATACGTATGTTTTATGTTGGTTTGTTTACTACTGTTTTATCCCACGGTCACAGTGACCTTGACCTTTTGTCGCGTTGCATGGTGACACGTTGTGAGCTTTGTGTTGTGGAGCTTCTAGACTGGCTTTCTTTTGCTACTTTTGTGTAAGACTCTTGTTTTACAAAATAGGGCATTCATTGAATTATGGAGATACAAAGTTTCTGCCCATCAGCAACCATATAATTAGTTAGGACATTTTAGAAACAGAGAAAAGCCAAAACAATAGCAAGGGTAATTTTCACCTTCAATATGGAGCAGCTCTGATAACATCAACAATTAACTCAAATGCACATCTGTGCTGGTGTCCCCTTAACTCTTTAACTGCCAGAGTTAAAACTTCCCTTGCCAGCGATTTCGAGCGATTTACTAACCTTTGAAAAATCATAGAATATTATTCTTCACAACAATGCACCCGGAGATTGCCTCAAAAGACGTATCCGAGTCTCATAGAATCTGTCTGCTTGAGAGGAGCTGCTGGAGCTCATCATTAACTTCAATGACTGTGGCCTCACTTTACGTGTGTGTGTGTGTGTGTGAGTGCGCGCGTATGTGCGCACGTCACTCTGTCTCTCTCTCTCCCTGCTCATCTCCCTGCCTTTCTCTTCCTCCGCTAATCTGTTCGATTGTGGTCTTTATCTTCGTGTGTCACCGTGTACATCTCTCTCTCGCCCTCTCTCTCTCGCTCTCTCGCTCGCTCGCTCGCTCGCTCGCTCGCTCGCTCGCTCACCTGTCCTTCACACCTTCTTAATGCAAAAAGACAAATCTGTCAGTTCAATTTCAGAATCAATTCAGACTGCATCACACGGTGCAAACTGCCCAGCTCGACAGGCTTCATCTGATAAGCTGAACAGAAACCAACGGCAGTTATTTCATACACTCCTACGGCCCTAAGAACCCGTAGCCTACGGATGTCTCTGGCGTTGGGTCTCTATGTAACACTCAAATGATCACAGTAACCTTTTGATATTATTCTCTTCTCCGCTGAACAAAATAATGCCAATCCAAGGCCCGTAGCGTGAGCGTTTCGATGGACATACAGTAGGTGGCTGGCTGTGTTCTACCAGTTAGCCACCAGCCCACCTCGCTAAAAAGGGATTTGCCAAACACTCAGAAGCATTTATTTACGACGCACAGCGAGTTAACGTGAAAGAAAATCTATGCTCAGATTAAGTTGTGTACCGGAGCGTGGTTGTTCATGTTAAAATAGTCCCCCTCCCCAAAAAATAAATAAATATATAAAGCAACACTAAGTGACTTTGAAGGAGAAGGTTTTCCCCCCCTTTTTTCCTTTTTTTTTGGAGGCACAATGAAGAAGGACTGGTTATTCGGGCGGCTGCTGTATGCTGTATACAGAAGCAATGCCCCATGAAAAGCCACGTTGAACATATTAGTCAAGGTGACTTGAAGTGGAGCAGCGGGGGGGAGGGTGGTGGGACTTCACACGTTGTTTTCATCTGACGGAAAGTTTGAGGTCAACTTTTCATTGTTAACCCGTTAAGACCGGGAACGCGTCTGTGTCATTTTAAGATTTCTTTAGCCATTCAAAATAACAGATATACAAGCTCGTAGCGCGGCACCGAGCTTGTAGATCTGATATTTTTGAGAAATCATGAACATTTGTGCAATATATATATTTTTAAAGCTAACATTTTTATCTCAAATCTTTGCTTTTGGGGGTCGCTGGAACAAAATATTTTGAGATGTGGTGGTCCACGGCCAAATACATAACATTTTTAGACATGCATTTGGCCGCGGACCCCCATCTCAAAATGTTTTGTTCCAGGAACCCCCAAAAACCAAAGGTTTGAGTTACACATGTTCGCTTAAGAAATATATATATATATATATTCAAAGATTTGCACTCATGTTCACGATTTTTCAAAAAATAGAAGATCTATAAGCTCATAGCGCGGCACCGAGTGCCGCGCTATGAGCTTGTATATCTGCTATTTTTGAATAGCCAAAGAAAGAAATAAAAAATGACACAGATGCGTTCCCGGTCTTAATGGGTTAACTGAAGAACATTGAGCGGATGAGTTGCTAAGATACAACGGCAACCTAAAAGAAATAATAATCATCAACAGGTGGAGTGTTGCTCTGAGTGCGTTCTGTTCTTCCACTTAATCAGCCTTTCAGAAGAACAGGATATTATTCAAGCTGTTCAAAATGTATTACTAATTCAAATAACAAAATACAGAGGATTTTATCAAATAAATTAAATATTTCGGATCGGCAGTGATTCTTGTAATTGTACTATTTGTCACATCCGCGATGCAGCGTGATCGGCTTAAAGGGATAGTTCACCCAAAACATAACTTATTGTTGTCTCCGCCAGGCCGAAAGGCATGGCGAGAGAGTATGTTTTACCCCCCGTCCGTCCGTCCGTGTGTGTGTGTGTGTGTGTGTGTCCATCTGTCTGTGAGCAGCTAATCTCCGGCACCGTTGGCCCGGTCACTGCGAAACTGTGCATACACACTCCCTGGATGCCAATTCAGAACCTCTGCCCCAATTTTTTTACATGGCCCTGTTATAGCGCCACCAGGAGGCCGATTTGTGCAAAACCAATTTTTTTTAATTACTCCTACATATTCTCCATAGTCATGTGATCAACACAGATCTGTCTGATTTTCCATATTCCATCCTGATTGGCTAAGGTTGGCTTCCAAAGTTTGCAGGATTGGTCCATTTTAAACTAAATGCCTCAAATCATGAACGCAGCTTGCACTTTCTGTGAAATGTCACACGCACATTCCCACTAGGCCGAGGAAGAAATGGCACTTGAACATTTTCAAATCAGCCTTATGGTGGCGCTATAAAAGGCCAATTTGCATTTTTAACTGTTAATGCACCGATCTGCATTAAACTTTGCACGCATACTCTCTAGAGGCCAAGAAAAAACATCTGCTCTGTATTTTTCACATTAGCCTTTTATAGCACCATCCGGGAGGCCGACTTATGTAAAACACATATTCTGAGATTAAGCCTTCAGATTTTATCCAAAGTTCACGCAAATCGGTACACATGATCTCTATAGTCATTTGACCAAGATGGATCTGTTTGATTTTTCATATTCCATCTTGATTGGCTAACATTGACATCTAAAGTTTGCAGGAGTGGCCCGTTTTGAACAATATGCCGCAAATCATGAACGCGGCGTACGATTACGGTGGAACTTTGCACGCACATTCGCACTACGTTGAAGAACAAACGCTACCCTTTTAACATTGCCCTATTATAGCGCCACCAGGAGACCGATTTCTCTTTTTTATATTACTCCTACAAATTTTGTCCAAACATCATGCAAATCAGTACGCATTATCTCTATAGTCAAGTGATCAAGATGGTTCCGTCCGATTTTTTATATTCCAGCCTGATTGGCAAATTCTGAACATTGCTGGCCCACAATAACCTACCTGACCTGGCGGAGACCTGTGCTCCGAGGAGCACTTTTTCTAGTTTCCTATGGATTAGTCACCCCATGGAGACTTGAATTCATGGATATTATTATTCTTTTGTCTCATTCCTAAGACAATAATTTGATGACGAGCAGTGGGTTCTGGCTATTCTCTTTTGTGTCTCCTACCCGTCCACTGGTCATCAAAGTATTGGGACAAAAAGAAAAAGAAAAAAGCCATGAATTCAAGTCTCCATTGGGTGAGTAATTGATTGAAAACAAATGTCATTTTGTGGCTGAACTATTCATTTTAAAGCGGTTTTGCCTCGCCCCGAATTTTCTCTGGTCTGAACTACTTTAGATTGATCTAGATCTTCATAGAGATAGATCTTGTGTTCAAAGTTGATATTTGGACCCCAGGATCAGGATGGTTTTCCAAGAAAAGGCCACCCAGAGAGCATGAATGCACTCGCATACTTTGATCGCGTACTTGTTTGCAAGTGGATATTTTTGTCCTAAAGGTGGGGTCCTAAAGGTGTCACCAAAGTCAGTGCATTGATAGGGGGGCCACATCGATAGGGGGGGGCATTCTCTCTGGAGAGCATGCAAGCGCACGGCAATCCAGACGGTAGTTTTTGATGTATTTTGGGACAACATTTATATCGACTGACCGATGTAACCATCCTCAGAGCACCGCCGCTCTTTCTTTGTGTCCTCTTACAGCAAAGAACAAAATGTGGTTTCTCATCAAATATTCTTTGGTGCATGTGTGTGTGTGTGTACAACAGTGCAGCGAGGTAAAGAACTGAAAAACTGAAAAAAAAAACAGGACTTGTGTGGTGGCTACCGCTGTAAGACGAGACGACAGAAGACGATGTCCATGAACAGTGCAATGGCAAGGATACTGGCAATGACAGATTAACCCATTATGACCGGGAACGCATCTATGTCACATTAGATTTTAGCTATAACCATTATTTTATACTTTTCTATACTTTTCAAAAATATCAGATCTACTAGCTCATCTGAATTTTTTTCTGATATTTTCAGATGGGGGTCCGCGGCCAAATACGTATAATTTTGGGGGTCCTGTCCTTGACATGAAAAGGTTTGATCATCCACTGATATACAGTAGAGCAACGTACGTTTTTTTCAGCATTTTGTTAGGATTTAGAAGACATTTGTAGAATCCCCCAGAAGCAAAGATTTGAGTTATAAATGTTCCCTTTAAAAAAATATATATAGTCAAAGATTTGCACAAATGTTCACGATTTTTCAAAAAAATAGCAGATCTACAAGCTCATAGCTACGAGCTTGTAGATCTGCTATTTTTGAATAGCCAAATAAATCTAAAAATGACAGATGCGTTCCCGGTCGTATGAGCTTGTATATCTGCTATTTTTGAATTGCCAAAGAAATCAAAAGATGACCCAGTGTGAAGTGCATGTTTGTGTTTTAATTAGAGTAACTGGTTGCATCTTTGTGTTGCAATCAGCTGCAGCTGTTGAGGCCGCGCTCAAACATACGGACGGACGGACACACACACACACACACACACACACACACGGTCAAGTGTAGGAGTGGTTGGCACCACTCAAAAACGACACAGATGTGTTACCGGCCTTAACAGGTTAAGGTCTCTTCTCACATTCAACACAACAGTTATTTGTCTCCACGTGATGGCGTTTAAGGTTTTTTTTTCCAATCTCCACCACCTCTTTCTCTCTCAGAAGAACAAATGGCCTGACCAGTGGAACAGAACAGAAATTGTAATTGCTATTCATCTGGTGGAATATAGAAAATGGCTTTGTTGTTGGTGTGCTTGGTTGCACTGCGCATGCCATCTTTTGAGGCGCTTTGACGCATGTTTTGAATTAAGCCGGCATGGAGACGAGACAACTCCATTACAGCGGGGGAGCCGTGTTCGTGTTCAGAGAGAGGCTGCTGTGGTAATCTCTTTTTTTAATACACAGAAACATGCCATTGGATGATGGCATGCGGTGGTGGAAAAAAAGTACTCAAATGTGTTTTACTTAAGTAAAAGTATCAATACTGCAATATAGAAATACGCTCGTTACAAGTAACAGTCCGGAATTCAAAATGTATGTACTATGAGTAAAAGTACAAAAGTATTGGCATCAAAATGTACTTAAAGTACCTTAAGTAAAAGTACTCATTATACAGAATGTCCCATTTCAAGTTTTCAAATGTATACAAATCTGTTGAAAATAGCAGATATACAAGCTCACAACGTGTCACATCGTAACTCATTGTGAGCTTTGTGTAGATCTGCTATTTTCAAATGGCACATTTGTATATAAAGTGCTTAATGTATGTTTTATTATAATATTCAAAATCTACAAAGTAACTAGTAACTAACGTTTTCAAATAATTGTGGTGGAGTAAAAGTACAATATTTCCCTCTGAGATGTAGTGGAGTAGAAGTACAAGTATTGGAAATTGGAAATACTCAAGTAAAGTACAAATACCAAAAAAAAAAATATATATATATGTACAGTACTTAGTACATGTACTTAGTTACTTTCCACCACTGATGGCATGAAACAGGTATATTCTAGTGGAACGTGTGTGTGTGTGTGTGTGTGTGTGTGTGTGTGTGTGTGTGTGTGTGTGTGTGTGTGTGTGTGTGTGTGTGTGTGTGTGTGTGTGTGTGTGTGTGTGTGTGTGTGTGTGTGTGTGTGTGTGTGTGTGTGTGTGTGTGTGTGTGCGTGCGTGCGTGCGTGCGTGCGTTCACACATTCACATCATGACATGTGGTTACCAGACAGGACATTGATCTGTGTGGAAAGAGTTGGATCTAAATGTAACTGAACGTGTTTCCTTGTCTCTCCTTCCAGGATAGATGTCACAAAACTCTGTTTCTGATGCATAATGGAACAGTCAGTATGAATATTCCATGTGATTGAGTCTCTGGCTATAGGATTATGACAGTAGGCCTATGTGTTGTTTCTCGCTCTCTCTTCTCACTGTGCTTTTTAAAAATTGTATTAATGTTACCTTTCCATGCACTCAAGTTGTGGGGTTGGTGTCGAGTTTGAAAAAGGAACGAATAAGCGTAGTGACATAGTGTTTGGCTTCAAGTCATTGAAGGGATAGTTCACCCCCCAAAAAATACTTTTGTTCTATGTATTAGTCACCCCATGGAGACTTGAATTCATGGATATGTTTTTGTTTTTGTCTCATTCCTAAGACAATAATTTGATGACCGGCGGCGGTTCCGGTAGGAGACACAAAGAGTCTCCTTTGTGTCTCCTACCTGAACCACTGCCTACCGGTCCGCTGGTCATCAAATTATTGTCTTAGGAATGAGACAAAAACTAAAAACTATCCTTGAATTCAAGTCTCCATGGGGTGACTAATACATAGAACAAAAGTAATTATTTTTGGGTGAACTATCCCTTTACTGGAGACAGAAAAAGGTTCTCTAGTTGAATGGTTGTAAAAAAAAACCTAAAAAAAAGCAGAACTTGGTAATATGTCTGTGTGTAACCCACCTAGCCAACCGTTTTACAATGGCACAAATCCACGTGATTCCCTTAACGAGACTGCTGGAATAATATGTGTGAGACTTACAACAAGTTTTCTAATTACAAACCAAAGGAGTGCAGGGGTCTAGTTAAGGCTCATAAAATCAACTGTTCCATGTATTTTACAACGGCTCCTGGGGAAAAAAAGAAAGGAAACCCTGCTCCTGTGATCTCCTTTCACCTTGAAGTGCCCCCCCATTCCTGCCGTGCTCCGTCCATAATCACCCGACATGAAATAACATTAACCCAATAAGACCGGGAACGCATATCTGTGTCATTTTTTTATTTGAGCTAAAAAGCATTATTTGGCACTTTGGCTATTCAGAAATAGCAGATAAACAAGCTCATAGCGCGGCACCGAGTGCCGCGCTACGAGCTTGTATATCTGCTATTTTTGAAAAATCATGAAAATGTGCAAATCTTAGAATATATCTTATTTTAAAGCAAACATTTTTTAACTCAAATCTTTGCTTCTGGGGGGTCCCTGGAACAAAATATTTTGAGATGGGGGTCTGCGGCCAAATTCATATAATTTTGGGGGTCCTTGACATGAAAAAGTTTGAGCACCACTGATATAGAAACATACATTTTGTCAGAATACTGTTGGGATTTTTGGGATTTTGAAGACATTTGTAGAATCGGCTTCAGGTCTTAATGGGTTAAAAAATAAAATACGGGGAGTTCTGAAACTCGACACAAATTACCATTCGCCGGCTCCGTCCGTCCGGCTTGATAATGCGCTGTGCTGCTCGGTGTTGGATAGCTTGTTAGAAAAAGCAGAGACTTTGATTGATTGCACGGTTTCTCATTCTCATTCATGTAGAAAATTGGCACGGCTCTTTAGGAGCCAACGCGCACCTTGAAACCAAACCCAGAAATATACAGCTCTTTTTCTTCTTTGGGACTCGTGAGCATTTTTTTTCTTTTTACCGTCTATGAAAGATTTCGAACGGCTTTGTATTGTTCGCCCAGGTTTTGACCTTTTCCCTGTATTTTTGGGGGCATATTTTCTTGTTCTCCAGAGATGCTGGGATGTGGGGAACGGAACGCAGACGCTGTAGCAGCAGAGGAGTTATCAGGCTATTGAAAACACCATTGAAGTTTTTTTTGGGTGTTTACTGTCCCAGCGTGTCGTTGCTTCAAACTCCTTCAGGAGGCAGTCAGTCGTACAGTGAAGGATTTACACACAAAAAATGCACCGCTGTTTATGCCTCTGCCTGTGTGGTTCACACAATGAATCCATGTTCCATATACTATACTGTACCTTCCCATTTGGTATTCCTTGGGCTTTGTCCTTAACACATTGGGTGCCAGAGGTTTATTAAAATATTATACGTTGAGTGCCTGCATTTCTTCCATCCACTTGCGTTATACGTTTCGTGCTGTAGAAGCCCCGACGCGGAAGTGCATGTAAACAAAGCGTGCGTGCGAGACGGCGGAGGGTCCCGACTAACGCCTGGAACAATAATATTTCCAACGCGATCCTCCATCGCAGCGTGATCGCCGATCGAAAAACGGCTCGTTTCCACCACGTTAAAAAGAAATGGAGATATTAAGCTTTTAGTCAAGGAGATAACATTGAAAACGCCGACCGGAAGGATTTTTGACATGGAGCCACATCCAGCCTCTTCTTCTCAGAAACTCCTTGGGTGATGTCAAAGTTTCGTTTTAGCGCCCCCACGTGGGCCACTCGTATAAAAATAGAATTGGGTCAAAAACGGTCCGGACCGTTTTCGGCACTTCTCGTTTGGATCCTCAAAAACGGTCCGGACCGTTTTTGGCATTCAATGCGTTAACCCCTAATTGCTCCCCGAGCGCCACATATGGCTGCTCACTGCTCCTGGTTGTTATAGGATGGGTACATGACATCACTGCTCCTAGTTGTTAGAGGATGGGTAAATGACATCACTGCTCCTAGTTGTTAGAGGATGGGTAAATGACATCACTGCTCCTAGTTGTTAGAGGATGGGTAAATGACATCACTGCTCCTAGTTGTTATAGGATGGGTAAATGACATCACTGCTCCTAGTTGTTATAGGATGGGTAAATGACATCACTGCTCCTAGTTGTTATAGGATAGGTAAAATGCAGAGGACACATTTCACATTATGTGCAAATATACTGTGACAAATAAATCCCCAAGGCGTGGGGCCTAAATTATTATTATTATTATTATTATGATCTAAATAGAAGATCAGGGAGACAAAACATACAGATTAGACAACATTATAATTGTTTCATTAAAAAAAGTTAGATAGTGCCGCCTTAACGTGTCGGTGTACAACAAAGGGCTTAAAAGGGCTTTTCTGGGGAACTAAGCATTTTGAAATACGGTACATGCAAGCTAAGGGCTGTGTGTAGCCTACTGTGTACATATAGCATGCCTTCATCACTGATGCCTCCAGCGGTTACCCTTCTCTCCCCCCTCCCTAGTAACATGGTACGGCCCCCCACTGTATTAATTTGTGTTAATCTGCATGAACTAGTGCTGATCTCGACAAAATATTTTGATTTAGTTTTAGTCATGGTCTTTTGAATTAGATTCCATTTAGTTTTAGTCATATGTTAGTCACCTGAAATGTTTTACTCTTAGTGTAGTTTTAGTGCACTAAATATAAGATTATTAAAATACTCTTGCTTTAATGTATTTTGGCGCTGCCTTGATGGCTGAGCGTAATGGCTGATTTTACACTCGGTTGCATGCTAAATAGCCGATCCACAAGCTACAGTATGTGAGCTTGTAGATCTGCTATTTTCAGAGCGCAACACCCGAGCGCAACCAAACATAAAACGACTTGTCTTTTAGTTCTACTGGATCTCTTCTCCACTAGATCCCTCACTAACATTTTAGTCTAGTTTGTATTTGTTGACGAAATTGTCAATATATTTATTCTTAGTTTTAGTCATCATAGCTTAGTTTTTATTTAGTTTGTCAGTGAAAAAAGGTAGCTGACGGACATTTTTCGTCATAGTTTTAGTCGACAAAATCAACACCCACCTCCCTCTCCCATCTCTTTCTCTCTCTCACTCTCTCTTTTCTCTCTTTCTCCCCCCCCCCCCCTCCTATCCCTCTCCCCCTCATCTTGTGTCATTACCCATTCTCTTGTCTATAACCAGAAGCCGGCGCTTTGAGAGAGAGAGAGAGAGAGAGAGAGAGAGAGTGTAGAGATATGACAGGGCAGCAGCTTAGCCTGACACTGCAGGAGGATGTGATCAGAATAGTGCCAGCCTTCAGACCCCCCCCCCCCCCCCCCCCCCCCCCACACACACACACACACACACACACACACACACACACACACACACACACACACACACACACACACACACACACACACACAAACACACCGCCCCACACCCAGTGTAAACAACACAGTTCCATTGCCATATGGCATCCTCTCTCTCCTCGTCCTGCTGGGCAAACAGGACCCAGAGAAAACACAGCAGCATTTCTCCTGCTGGACTCCTTGTTTAGTTGGAAATCTCCTCTCTGTCTGTCTCATTACCCTCAGCATGCCCCCCCCCCCCCCCCTCCGACCGACATCCCCCGTTTGGATCATGTCAAGCTCAGGACAACGGTCACAATGCCATCTGGTGTCTCTCTCTCTCTCTCTCTCTCTCTCTCTCTCTCATTCTATCTCACATTACCCACTTCAGCCCTATACATTTCGGCCATTTGAAAATGGCCGATCTACAAGCTCGCAACGCGTTGCGATGCAACGCGTTGTGAGCTTGTAGATCTGCTATTTTCAAAAGATTGTTATGCATTTTATACCTTTTTGAAAACTTTGTGAAATTAGTTTTTTGGTACTTAAAGTACATTTTGATACCAACATTTTTGTACTTTTACTCAAGTGCATTTTGAATCCGGACTTTTACTTGTAACAAGAGTATTTCTACATGGCAGTATTGATACTTTTACTTAAAAGGTCAAGCAAAATGTGTAGCTCTTCCACCACTGAGAATAATCTGTAACAGAGTTGTAGGGATCTGAACCAATATTATTACAGTAGTTTTGTACGCAGGCAAACACGATGGCATACCCTCCTCCAATTATAGTTTAGTGACAACAAATTAGAACTTCTGCCTGAACTTGAGAGCTTCTTTGCGCTTGCTTTGTGTATTCTTGGCCATTAATTTATGCAAAAAAACTAACAAAAAATACATTTATATTTATAAGCGACATGAAAGAAGTTACTTTTGAATAGCTGAACGAGTGGTTCCTTCCCCTGATTAAAAAGCACTCCATCAAAACTGTTTGCTTGATTATTAAATTGTCATTTGGCGACAGCGAAGACAATTAGCTAGTGAGCGTGGTGTTGTTTAACTCGTTAAGACCGGGAACGCATCTGTGTTTCATTTTTTATCTATTCAAAAAATAGCAGATACACAAGCTCATAGCGCGGCACCGAGTGCCGCGCTATGAGCTTGTATTGCGAGCTTGTATGAGCTTGTATTGCTATTTTCAAATCTGCTATTTGTTTTAAAGAATCGTGAAAATGTGTGCAAATCTTTGAATTATATATAATTTTTTAAAGCGATTATTTTCAACTCAAATCTTTGCTTCTGGGGGGATTCTACAAATGTCTTCTAAATCCTAACAGTTGTTTTTTGAAAAAACGTATGTTGCCATAATATCAGTGGTGCTCAAACTTTTCCATGTCAAGGACCCCCAAAATGATATGTATTTGGCCGCGGACCCCCATCTCAAAATATGTTGTTCCAGAGACCCCCCAGAAGCAAATATTTGAGTTAAAAAATATTCACACATTTTGCGTGCTTTTTTTCCCCCAAAAATAGTAGATCTGCTATTTTTGAATAGCCAAAGTAAAATGACACAGATGCTTTCACGGTCTTAATGGGTTAAAACACAATGATGGATGGCATCAAACAGCTGCATAGAATAAAACACAACAAATAATGAGTTTGCTTTGTGTGCGCGGTTACAGTAAACAAGCAGAAGGCCACACAAATGAAGAGGCCCTCGCCTTTTTAATTTTCAGTTGTGTATTGTGAAATAGACATATTGAGAAAACAATACACTTAGTTGATCCGTTTAAAAAAAACACATGCATTTGCTCTTATAACACCAATTGTGTATAGAATTGTTAAGCAAGAGAATGAACTGCCCACTGATGGCGCCTAATTAACATTCATAGCGTACTTCAACCATACAGTACTATGCATTTTGGTTGGCAGGAGCAACTGGCTTCTGTTTCTGTTTTGTTTTGGCAGGTAGAAGTATAGCATAATGCAAACTATATTGAGCAATTCAAATGACAGCAAATGTACCTACAGCCTCTCTTGAGGTCATTTAGAATGCCATTAATGTGCACACAATTGAGACTTGTTCAAAACCTTTGTGCCAGCCCAGTTCTAGTGTTGAGTAAATGCACTTAGTTACACCACTACTCAAGTACTGTACTTGAGTACATTTTTGAGGTACTTTTACTTTACTGTAAGTATTTCCAATTTTTTTATACTTACTTACTTCTATACTTACTTCTTACTCCACTACAATTATTTGAAAACTTGAGTTACTAGTTACTTTGTATATTTTGATTATTATTGCAAAACATACATTGACCACTTCAGCCCTATTTAAACTTTGGCTATTTGAAAATAGCAGATCTACAAGCTCACACATTGTGAGCTTGTAGATCTGCTATTTTTATAAAATGTATACATTTAAAATCTTGTGAAATGAGACATTCTGCATAATGAGTCATTTTCCTTTTGGTACTTTAAGTCCATTTTGATACCAATTGTTGATACACATGTTTGTACTTTTACCTAAAAAAATGTTCCGGACTTTTACTTCTAACAGAGTATTTCTACATTGCAGTATTGATACTTTTACTTAAGTAATACAATGTAGTACTTTTTTCCACCACTGGCAATTGGTTTCTGTTGTGTTTGTTTTGGCAGGTAGAAGTAGCATAACGCAAACTATATTGAGCAATACAAATAACTGCAAATGTTAAATGTACCTCTTGAGTCATTTAGAATGCCATTGTCATGTACAAAATTGAGGCTTGTTTGAAACCTTTGTGCAGTTGTTGAGTTGTTATGTGCAAGCTATTCAGCAATGTTAATATATTCTATACAGTTACAGCCAGTGGATTGCAAACACTCGACACTCATTTTGCTAATAGCGTAGCTCCATTCTTTATCCTTAATTCCTCCACCCAGTTGAAAACAAGCTCAACTCGCTCACAATAGATTTTGTGCCAGGAAGAGAACACTGAACCCATGAATCAGGACCAGATAATGTGACCATGAATTATGACCGTTTGACCGTGTGAACTTTATCCTCCAGACAATAAGAGTTATATAGGCCACAACTGGGCCGGTGTGGGACTGTTTTAACTTCCCCTAAAAAGGACGGTGGATGGAATGTGGAGCTAAGTGTTGTTTGCCAGAGAGGATAGAGGCCCACACTGAGCTGTGTTGTTATTAACCTGTTGGTTTTACCTTCTAGATTGTATTAACCCATTAAGACTGGGAAAGCATCTGTCATTTAAAATGTTAACCACTTTAACCATTATCTTATACTTTGGGCTATTGAAAAATAGCAGATATACAAGCTCATAGCGCGGCACTCGGTGCCGCGCTATGAGCTTGTATATCTGCTATTGACCATTTGTAGTATTTGAATATACAGTATATACAGTGGTGGAAAAAGTACTCAAATTCTTTACTTAAGTAAAAGTACCAATACTGCAATATAAAAATACTCTGTTACAAGTAAAAGTCCAGAATAAAAAAATGACTTGATTAAAAGTACAAAAGTATTGCATCAAAATGTACTTAAAGTACCAAGAGTAAAAGTACTAAATATTTGAAAATAGACGATCTACAAGCTCACAACGCGTCGCATCGCGACGCGTTGTGAGCTTGTAGATCGGCTATTTTCAAATAGCCTAGGTATAAAATATGGATAAAGTGGTTAATGTATGTTTTATTATATCATAGTTTATATCTGAAAAGTAACTA